>NW_028234424.1:41080197-41082697 GCF_977035675.1 Penaeus japonicus | reverse complement strand
AATAGAATAAACCCGAAACTGATTATCCATGGAATGTGAATTCTAAAATCAGTTCAGAGAGATTTGCGAAGGCTTTCCTTCGCCCGGGCTATATGCACGAGGCGGCCCGGCCATTCTAAAATCGTTCATCTACATAAATAACAATTATTCATTCGTTTTTTTTTTTTTTTTTTTTTTTTTTTTTTTTAGCTACGACGTTTAATAGTGTACCCAAAGTGAATGAATAATAGTGGCGCTATTCATGGCTGTGTGAAATGCAGTTTGTCTTTCGTAGATCTGTTATATATAATATATTACTGTTTAGGGAGTACTGTTGTCTGGTTGACGTTTCATATTACGTCCCTTTTAATGGTCGTCTGATGATTCTTGTAAACATAGTGGATTAATAGCCATCATTAATTCACAGTCATATCATTCATATTATCATTATTGACATAATTTTTCGTAATTGTTTTTTGTTATTATTATCTGACATAACTATCATTGTTATTGTTATCATTATCATAATCATATCATTATGATTAATGTTGTCCATATATCAGACTGTTTATCGTTTTCTCTTTTTCCTTTTATCATTTCGTTGATTTTTCTTTCTTTGTCTGTTTTTGATAAAACTGAAATTCACATACGTAAATAACTTAAATAATCATGACATCCATTTCTCTCCATGAATCTGTCTCCCACTCTCCCATTTTCCATACCAATGACCTCATCATCTCCCTCTCTCTTCCCCCTCCCCCCATCCCCATCCCCACCCCCTCTCCTCCTCCTCCCCCTCCCCCTCCCCCCACCCCCTTCCCCCTAGGCTTCTGGAGGCCTACAAGAGCATCATCCAAGCCCTGGAGAACCCTAGTATATAATTATGGGGGGGGGGTGGGGGGGGTGGGGGGGGGGGGGGCGGGGGGCGGGGAGGGGGGGAGGGGGGGGGGGGGGGGGGGGGGGCCGCAGCGCCATCTTCGGCCTTTACTACTACGGCCGCGGACACTTGGACCAAGGGAGTCTCTTTCAGTACGTGAGGTTCTGGACCATCGCGCACTCGGGCATCAAGGTTAGAAGGGGCTTGGGAGCCTCGTTTTCTCTCTCTCTCTCTCTCTCTCTCTCTCTCTCTCTCTCTCTCTCTCGCTTTATTATTATTATTATTTTTTTTTTGTTTTTTTGTCTTCTCTATTTTCCGTCATTTTCTTCATCTTTTTTTCTTCTTCTTATTCGTCTGCTTTTTCTTCGTCTGTTTCTCCTCTTCCTTCTTCTTCTTCTGCTTCTGATTCTCCTCTTCCTGCTCTTCCTTTTTCTCCTCTTCCTTCTTCTTCTTCTGCTTCTTCTGATTCTTCTCTTCCTGCTCTTCCGTTTTCTCCGTTTCCTTCTTCTTCTTTTTATTATTTTTTTTTTCTCCTCCTCCTATTCCTACTCCTCTTTGGTCTCCTCTTCTCTTTACTTCTCTTCCTCTTCTTACTGTAATTCATCGTTCTTTTTTACTTTGTTTTCTTCCTTCTTCTCTACCTCTCTTGTTCTGGTTCTTCTTTGTTACTGATGTTCTTCTTATTCGTTGTTCGTGATCTGGTGTATTTTGCTCTTATTTTTTATCTTCTTTCACATTTCATTTTGTTTGTTTCGTTAACTAACTACCCCCCCCCCCCATCACCCACACTCCACTCTTCCCGACCTATCATCCCCCCTCACAACCACCCCCCCCCACCCCACCCGTTCACCCCCCACACCCACACCCCCCCTCCCACACCCCCCCCCCCACCACAACCCCCCCACCCCCCCCCGACACCTCCCCCCCCCACCCCCACCTCACACAACACCCACCCCCCCACACACCACACTACCCACACCACACCCCCCCCCCCCAACCCAACCCCCACTCCAATTTCCTCCCTTACCCTTCTCAACTCCCACTCCCGCTCCCTCCCTTACCTCACCCCCCTCCATCACCCCCCTTCCTCACCCCCGCCGATCTACACCCACTCCACACTACCCCCCCAATCTACCCCCCCTCTCCCCCCCATCTAACCCCCTCTCCCCCCCCAATCTAACCCCTCTCCCCCCCAATCTAACCCCCTCTCCCCCCCCAATCTACCCCCTCTCCCCCCCCCAATCTAACCCCCTCTCCCCCCAATCTAACCCCCCTCTCCCCCCCAATTTGACCCCCCCTCTCCCCCTCCCCCTCTTCCCCCAGACCAGCGGCGGCTTCTCGACGAGCGGCAAGGACTACCTGGAGGTCCTCCGCTCGCGCGATTACATGCGGCAGATCCGCGGGTGGAACGAGGAGATCCGGGAGAACGCCTTCATCAACGGCAGCGTGGAGGTCGCGGACGAGTACCTGCAGGCGATGGGGAGGTACATGCAGGACCTGAGGAAGATGCAGACCAGACTTCGGGATGAGATTCAGTGAGTGATGGGGGTGGAGGAGGAGGTTGGGGGAGGAGGAGGAGGAGGAGGAGGAGGTTGGGGGAGGGGTTGGAGGAGGAGGTTGGGGAGAGGGGTGGAGGAAGGTTGG
>NW_028234424.1:41044439-41051939 GCF_977035675.1 Penaeus japonicus | reverse complement strand
CAAAATAATTATTCATTAGCGGGAAGAGAGAATAGACAGAGCTGAATAGGGACGAGAAAATGCATCAAATCTTCGTGTGAAAGTAAAGCGTATCTTTTGATAATGATTATATGCTGAATCAAATCATCAGTATTTTATTTTCGATTAAGTAATAGATTCCAGATGTGCAGCTGCTTATACCCAATGCAAATTATGCCTGCCATGCTTGTTCATTTGTAAAATTGATCTACTTTCCTCTTTTCCCTGAAATGATTATATAAAATTTTCAACGCGTTCAGAAATGTAAGTTCATTGGCGATGTTGTGTCTAAGAGAACCATATTCATTCCTTGCCGACCTGATTCGTTCTGTTTATATTTGGGTAGGATGGCAGAGGCTTTCAAGAAGTCCTTCGATACTTTTCAAAATCTATACGACATTCATTCATCTATCCTTCTTGACTGCATAACTGACATGTGTGTGTGTATATATATATATATATATATATATATATACATTTATATATATATATATATATATATATATATATATATATACATATATATATTTATATATATATACAATATATATATATATAATTTATATATTTATATATTTATTTTTATATTTATATATATATATACATACACACACACACACACACACACATATATGTGTGTGTATGTATATGTATGTATATATATATATGTATATATATATGTGTGTGTGTGTATATGTATGCATATATCATATCTATTTATGTATAAGTGGGTTTCATTAATAGACGAATTTCGTCAGATAACTGATCTTCATGGTCTACACACAATTTAAAATCTTGAATGATCTTTCTATTCATAATCCAATTATCAGTTTCTTGAATAATGATTCTGGACAGGAATCAGGGTGTTTCCATGCGCATATACAAATTCAAATAGATACAAATAGATAGAAGTATATATCTATCTATCTATCTATCTATCTATATATATATATATATATATATATATATATATATATATGTATATATATATATATATATATATATATATATATATATATATATATATATATATATATATATATATATATATATATATATATATATATAAATAACAACAACTGAGAGAGCAATCTCAGTGGTTTATAGTCATCAATAATTTTATTGATTAAGTATTTTACCTTTCTAAACGAGCTCTTTCACGCTTTAAAAATGTTGTAGCCACTATGTAATTCTTACATTTATTTCACTCTCACTGTGTATTTCTTAGTTAAGTTTATTATATTACAGTATATATACTCATGATCTGCCAAACGCGTGTGAGAGCAACGAACACCTGTTAATTGTACATAGCAATTAACTTCAAAATATGTCCATAATTTGCTTTCATATTCATGGCTCCATCAACGATTTTTACATATCAACTCTTTTTTTCACATTATCTTTATAGTTTTTAATTAAAGAGATTTTTACCATTTTGGGTATAATCAAATGTTTGTGTTCATAAATGTATCTACAATAATTACCTTCTATATCTAATCTCAGAGGCTTCTATACTTATCAGTAGCTATTATTGAGAGTTCATTTCAGCAGATCCCACGTATAATTCCCTATTTTCAACTCAACACAAATCTCACACACGCTTATACCAATACATAACAGTTATGTACCCTGCATTTTTAAGAGTAGTTCATCATGCGAGAGCCTGAAATTTCGAGATTAACTTACTGTCCTTGATTGTAAAATAATTACCGAGTCGGCGGTTCACTACGTGCATACAACAATCAATTATTCTCAGTGACAACCTTTCCCATCTGTTTTGTTTCCCACGGTGGAATAATAACCAAAGTGGACATTATCAACCGCAGAGAACATTAAGGAACTGCCAAACGCGTGTTACAGCAACTAACACCTGCTAACTCTTCCCACGAGAGGAATATTCAACTTTTGATCACCTGAGAAAGAATGCGCGCCAGTTCTTATCCTAGTCAATCAATGGCTTATTCTTAATGGTCTTATCATTGCCAGTACTGTCATTTTCCTTCCTTTGCTTCTAGAAATCTAAATTCACTGACAATGTCACTTTAGCGATGCAGTGTCTGAAATTAGCATACGTGGTCGTTGTCGATTTAATTCGTTCTTTTTACAATTATGTAGTGGGGCAGAGGTTTAAAAAAGTCCCTGATTACTCTTTTGAATATAAAGGACATCTATTAAATTATCTCTCCTGACTGTACAAATACTGAAATTAGTTATCAAGGTTTGCTAGTGAGTAAAATTAGAGTAGCTGAATGCATTCTCTCTCTCTCTCTCTCTCTCTCTCTCTCTCTCTCTCTCTCTCTCTCTCTCTCTCTCTCTCTCTCTCTCTCTCTCACTCTCACTCTCACTGCCCTCCCCCCTCCTTCCCTCACTCGCTATCGCCAACAAACAAATAACTAAGAAAATAAATATTTCAATAAATGAATAGCTGAATATTCACTTAAAAAAACACACCAACCCGCGACCCCGGTTCAGAACCTCCTCTTGTGGCGATGCAAGTGGAGTGGTTCAACCAACCTTCGCAAATCGGATTCTTCTGTGTGGGGCAAGAATTGAGTCTTCCGGCGGAAGTAGTGACAAGGCTTCTCACTTTCAGGACCTTTTTTGGGTGCATGGAGTGGGTGGGTTGGGGGGGGGGGGGGGGGGGGGGTGAGGGAGTGAGGGGAGTTATCGAGTTCTCTCCGCGCGTCACTTTCTGTGTAAGTTCTTTGGGTTCAGACTTGGTGTGTGTGTGTGTGTGTGTGTGTGTGTGTGTGTGTGTAAATGCACGTATAAATGTATGAGTTTGTATTCATATATCATGTGTAAATATATGTATATATGTATATGAATATATATATATATATATATATATATATATATATATATATATATATATATATTATATACATATATATGTTTATATATGTATAATATCTATATATATACATACATATATATATATATATATATATACATATATATATATATATATATATATATATATATATATATATTTGTATAGTATATATATATATATATATATATATGTGTTTATATATATATACATACACACACACACACACACACACACACACATATATATGTATATACATATATATATATATATATTATATATATATATATAATATATATATATATATATTCACATATATATATATATATATATATATATATATATATATATATATATATATATAGAGAGAGAGAGAGAGAGAGAGAGAGAGAGAGAGAGAGAGAGAGAGAGAGAGAGAGAGAATTGTAAATGTATAATTACGTATATGCATACATACATACATAAATATATATAAATATATATATATACATATATGTATATATATATATATATATATATATATATATATATATATATATATATATATATATATATATATATATGTATATATAATTATATATATATAGATAGATAGATAGATAGATAGATAGATAGATAGATAGATAGATAGATATAGATAGATAGATAGATAGATATATGTGTACATATAGATAGATAGATAGATAGATATAGATATATATATGCATATATATATATCTAAATATATATATATATATATATATATATATATATATATATATATATATATATATATATATATATACGTAATTACACATATACAACTAGAAAGAGGGAGAGAGAGAGACAATCAAATATATCTGTATACATATGTATGAAAATAATAGTATTCGAGTGCGTTCATGTGAGCTTTCTTCTTTGTTCTTGGCCGCAGTTTGCCCCCCCCCCCTCCCTCCCTGTCCGCCAAAGAAACAACTCTGATCCTTAACGACCACAAGAGAAAAAAAATAGCAAAAAAAACTTTCCTTTGTATTAACTCTCCCTCACAATTATCTCTCACGTCAGAAGCTCTCCCCTCACATGCCCGCTTCCTGTTGCCTGGGTCCCTTTCCTTTGCCTTTGCTTTCGGCTCCTTGTTGACATTTTATTGCTATGGATTTTTCTCTTTTTTTTATCTTTCTCTCTCCTTCTCTCTCTCTCTCTCTCTCTTTCTCTCTCTCTCTCTCTCTCTCTCTCTCTCTCTCTCTCTCTCTTTCACACATGCACACTTTCTTTCTTTCTCTCTCACTCTTCCCCACTCTCTCTCTCTCTCTCTTTCTATCTCTCCCTCTCTCTCTATTTCGTTCTCTCTCTGTTTCTTTCTCTCACATCGATTTCTCTCGCTTTTTTTTTATCTCTCTCTATCTCTGCCAGCGATTTCTCTCACTCTCTATTTCTGTCTCTTTTTTTCTCTCTCTCCTTAACACTCTCTTCCTTCTTTACCCTCTCTCTCTCTCTCTTTCTCTCTCTCTCTCTCACTTTCTTTCTCTATCTCTTTCTATTACTCTCTGTCTTCCTCTCTCTCTCTATCTCTTCCAACGATATGTCACTCTCTCTCTCTCTCTCTCTCTCTCTCTCTCTCTCTCTCTCTCTCTCTCTCTCTCTCTCTCTCTCTCTCTCTCTCTCTCTCTCTCTCTCCTTGTCATTCTCTTCCTCCTTTACCCTCACTTCCTCCCCCAACAACTCCCCCACCCCCACCCCCACCCTCACTCCCACCCCTCCTCTTCCCTCCCCCCACCTGACTCTTCCAGCAACCAATTCCAGCAAATTGTCTCAGCAAATATTGTCTCGCACGATGATCTCCCAAGGATGGGAGAACCATCGGTAAACAGAGAGCCGAGGAGATGCCACTTCTGAACGGCGCTTAAAAACATCTTTTGAGCTGTGCAGTGGGAGAGGGAGAGCATGGAAGGAAAACGTGTATGATAAAAAAGAAATGGGGGAGAAAGGAAAGGTATGAATGGGAGAAAGAGAGAGGTTGAGAGAGGGAGATGATCATTTTCATGAGAGAGGGAGGAGTGGGGGAGGGGGAAAATGTGTGTGTGAGAGAGAAAGAGATATATAGATAGATAGGGAGAGAGAAAGAGCGAGATGTAAAAAGGGGGGAAAGTGAAAGGGATAATAGAGAAACAGAGAAAGGGAAAAATCCTTTTCTATTAAGGAAGAGAATGAGATAGGAAAAAAAAGGAAGGCTTAAAGAAGAAGGATTAGAAGGAAAAAAATCCTGTCCTTTTGAACGATAGAGAGAAAGCAGAAAAAAAGGAAAATAACAAAGATTAGAGATAATGGGAGACAGGGAGAAAGGGAAAGAGAAAAAAAATGCTCTTCATTTTCTCATTTCTTTGCAATTAAGGAGCTGAGGCATCTCGAGTCTCATTGTAATAAAATATTATCTCTCTCTTCTTGCTTGTTATGTGTGTTCTTACGCTATTCAGCCTTTTTACTTGTGTGCTCACCAGTGTGTACATCTTATGCAGACACGTACAGGTACAGGAAGGGGAAGGATACAGAGAGAAAGAGAAAGGAAGAGAGAGATTGGGAGGGAACTAGAAAGAAAGAGGAGAAAGAGAGGGAGAGGGAGAGAGAGAGAGAGAGATGGGGAGAAAATATGAGAAAAAAGATAAATGGGGAGGGAAATGTAGAGAAAGAGGAGAAAGGGAACAGGGAAGGGGGGGGGGGGAGAGATAAGCAGACAAACAGAGAGAGGGAATGAGAGATATCAAGACAGAAAAGCAGATACAAATACAGACAAATACTCAGAGAAATACTCAGACAGAAAAACGAAATATGTTTTATACAGAGAAATAAAAATCAACGTACGTGTTCTGATACATTTTCTTTCTTTTTTTCTTTTTCTTTTTTTTTTTTTTTTTTAGAATGTACGAATTCCACTTAACGTCAAGTGTCCTTTCTATCAATTCAACACATTTTCCCTTGCACTCTGTGTCCTCCACTTCTCTCGCTCTAAATCTCAATTTTAATCGTTATAAATGAAAAAAAGAGAAAAAAAAGTTTACTTAATTCCATCACTGGGAAGGCGTACCGGCAATATTGGAAATTTAGCCAATATTGCCGTGGCAAAGTGAGAGATTGCTTGTGATTGGCCCGACTGACATCACTTTTCTCGCCTCTGATTGGCTGAAGGCATTAGCGGAATCATCTCCATCCAATCACAGACTTCAGTACCTGTTGCTGTTTCGTCTTCTTGCTCGAAAAGTTTTCCTTCTGGGTATTTTTATCTTGTCTTCTTATGCATTTGGATTTGAGGAAAGAAGGGAAAAGGAGAGAAAGAGAGAGTGAGAGTTGGAAAGATAGAGAAAGACAGAGGAGGCAAAACGTCAAGGCAAGCTAGGAGGAAAGAGAGAGAGAGGGAGGGAGGGAGAGAGAGAGAGGGAGAGAGAGAGAGAGAGAGAGAGAGAGAGAGAGAGAGAGAGAGAGAGAGAGAGAGAGAGAGAGAGAGAGAGAGAGAGAGAGAGAGAGAGAGGGAGAGAGAGAGAGAGAGAGAGAGAGAGAGAGAGAGAGAGAGAGAGAGAGAGAGAGAGAGAGAGAGAGAGAGAGAGAGAGAGAGAGAGAGGAGACGGCCAAACAGACGAACAGATACACAGCCAAAAAATATGTAATAAACAGACATGCAGTTCCTTAGATACAGCTGCTGAACTTGACATTACAAGCGGTACTAGATTAACTTAAAAAAAAAAAGTTAAAATCCGTGAAACTTACAAAAAGGACGACAAAAAATCATCCTCGAAATTGTCTTTGACATGACAAATCATAAATAACAAGTATGACTGACTACTCTGCCGCATTATCCACGTCCTCATCCTCCGTGTCCAGGAAGTGCGTTGGACGAGGTGAGGCTCTTGGTTACAAGTCCTATTAGGCTTTCAGTGATACAATGTTTTTTATGACAATTTTTATTGTCATCGTTATTAAGATTATTATTGTTATTGTGATCCTCGATATTATCATTTTTCTTATTAGCATCATTATTATCATCGTCATTATTATCAACAGTATTATTTATCAGTATTAGCCTTAGTATTATCAATATCTTTACTATTGCTATTATCGTCTTATCTTTTCTGTTTAAAAAAATCGCTGAAAACGGATGAAGTTGCTACATACAAAACTAAGACGCTTGATCTCGATAATATGCGCTCTAATAAAGCCAAACGTGCAATGAGGAAGATAAGGAAGAGGAGGAGGAATAGATCAGAAAACAAGAGAGAGAGATAGAGAGAGAGAGAGAGAGAGAGAGAGAGAGAGAGAGAGAGAGAGAGAACATGCACATGTCCAGCCCCAATTAACGATAAAAAGATAAATTTAAAAAAAATGGCGATCTTCATCATATACACTCATCCCTATCCCTCCCCAAATCCCCCTCTCCCTCCCCCATTCCTTTACTCCCCCTCCTGATAACCTCCCCCCCCAACTACTCCCCGACCCGTATCCCCCCTCCCCCTGCCCCCTCCACACACCCTATCTCCACGCAGATGACTACAGGACTCGAAGGAACCTTGAACTCACTCTACGGTCCATGTAATTAAATTTCGCAAGTCCTAATTAAAATTTATAAGGCGGAGGAGGGACCGGATGTGATCGAAGACTAATGGTAAGGGCGGTCACAGAAT
>NW_028234424.1:41031939-41036939 GCF_977035675.1 Penaeus japonicus | reverse complement strand
TTTTTGTATGTCCACGTTTATGTGTGAGAGATAGAGACAGAGAGAGATAGAGAGGGGAGAGGGAGAGGAAGAGAGTGATAGAGAGGGATAAAGGGATAGAGAGAGAGAGAGAGAGCGTGTATACACATGAATGTTATGTGTGTATATATCCCATGCGAAAGAAAAAATATAAAACAAAAATCGTATTGGTAAATAGAATCATTAATATCAGTAAAACTGTAATGACCTAAACATCAAAGGGACAATGTGTATGTGTGTGTGTGTGTGTGTGTGTGTGTGCACGCGCGCGCGTTTGTATGTCTGTGTGTTAATATTTGTATTGATGTAGATATATTTATGTATGCGGATATGCATTTGTCTTTCGATTGTAACTTAAATGTCCCACACATTCAAGAAGACAGGAACCAAAACCATATGTATACAATTCCATACGATTAACCCCCCCCCCCCTCTCAAGATGTCGTAGCCTGCGCTCAATAAAACTGAACCAAACTTTCTTACAGTTTTCATATTCTTGTTTGAGTTATTCATAAAGCGTTCTATTTCTCAGACTCGTAGCTGCATGGATTTTTCTCCTACATAACTCTACAACAACGTGGAGTAGATACAGTATATCACGACGAGGTAACTCTTTTAGTCTAGCATCATTAACATGAATGAGTGTGAGTGTGTGGGTGTTAATATATTTGAAAAAAAGGATGTACAGCCGCGGACAGTTTCACCAGACATCGCTATTGTCTGGTAACATCGTCCACTAAAGAAAGGGCTCTCTCTCTCCTCCATCAATTATCTCGCGAGTTGGTCAAGTGGGAGGGATCTTAGGGAATAGGGGTAGTGTCAAATAAAAAAGATAGGGAAAGAGAGAGAGAGGGAGAGAGAGAGAGAGAGAGAGAGAGAGAGAGAGAGAGAGAGAGAGAGAGAGAGAGAGAGAGAGAGAGAGAGAGAGAGAGAGAGAGAGAGAGAGAGAGAGAGAGAGAGAGAGAGTAGGAGAGAGGGAGAGAGAGGAGGAGAACAGGGAGAGAGAGCGAGAAGAAAGAGAGGAGAGAGAGAAGAGAGAGAGAGAGAGAGAGAGAGAGAGAGAGAGAGAGAGAGAGAGAGAGGGAGAAAGAGAGAGAGGGAGAGAGAGAGAGAGAGAGAGAGAGAGAGGGAGAGAGAGAGGAGAGATAGAGAAAGAGAGAGGGATCGAGAGAAAGAGAGAGAGGAGAGAGAGAGAGAGAGGATGATGAGGAGGAGGAGGAGAGAGAGACCGAGAGAGACTATTGTCATGAATATTCAAGTTTTGTTATCAAATCTTTACTTCTCGTGATGCCAAGAGAGGGGAAAGCAAAAGAAGCCATATGCAAACTCTCATTAAAGCCTCGCACTTCCCCGCCTTAACCTTACATGGTCATTAAACAATGTTGATGAACAATGAATCACAAGCAGTAAAGTTTTCAGAACAAAACTCTCTTTAGATTTTCATTCATTAGTCGTTTTAAATTCTGAAAACTTGTTTACACGAGCAGGCGCAATAAATCACAATATCGCAAATAGTTTGACGGCTTGTGATGGCACTCTCGCAGGCACACATATGGACAGGCCTTTACATGCCCTTTCTCTCTCTCTCTCTCTCTCTCTCTCTCTCTCTCTCTCTCTCTCTCTTTCTGTCTCTCCCTCTCTTTCTCTCTCCCTTTCTCTCTCTCTCTCTCTCTCTCTCTCTCTCTCTCTCTCTTTCTATCTCTCTCTTTCTGTCTCTCTCTCTCTTTCTCTCTCCCTTTCTTTCTCTCTCTCTCTCTCTCTCTCTCTCTCTCTCTCTCTCTCTCTCTCTCTCTCTCTCTCTCTCTCTCTCTCTCTCTCTCTCTCTCTCTCCTCTCTCTCTCTCTCTCTTTCTCTGTAACACTTTCTCTCCTTTTCCTCTATCTTTATATCTTAAAACTCCAATCACTTAAATAACTTCAGAGCTAATTGGTGAAAAAGAGTGCCTTCTTCAATGAACAATGTTATCAGTTTTGCGATGTCTAACAGCTAGGTGTAGCAGCTGGAACTCTCCGAGGCTGTATATGTATTATCATGCATACAGACACATATAAACACACAAGAAATACACATGCACACAACTATTTAATATGAATATTTAATATAAAAACAAATAGACACATACCAACTATCACACACACACAAATATCCTCACAAACACACGCATTACCATTTTCTATCCCAGAGTAACCCATCCTCACGTCCCCCCCCCCTCCCCTCCCAAGCAATGATACCTCATTATCCTTACCATCTGGTAGCTCATTCATTACATAATATATTTTTTTATTCAATTATTTCATTCAATCATCGTTTCTTCTGATATGCGATTCTTACTAAAATGTTGTTATTTTTAATCTCTAATAATTTATGACACAATAATCTTTGTTATGTTATTCCAAATTTCTTATATAACCCTAAGCTTATAAGTTTCTTCGTTGTTATATCGATAATAGTAACAATAATTAAAACAATAACAATAATGATAAATACCACAACAATAACAATAATGATAAAATTATAAAGATGACAACGATAAGGATATCAGTAATGATCCTGATAGCAGTAGTAATGATGATAATGATAAAAAACTATATTCACAATAGAAATGACAATAACCATGTTAATAATAATAATGGTTATAACAAAAATACAAACGAAAATGAAATTGATAAAAAAAAAATCAATATTACAAAATGATAGGAAGGATAACAACACATGATGATGATAATAATGATATTACTGAAGATTATACTTATAAAAGTAAAGATGTTACTAGTACGTCTACTACTACTCCTACTAGTAATAATAATGACAATAAGGATAATAAATAATAAGGATGATGAAATGATAATAGAAAAATATGATGATGATAGGAATAATGACAATAAGGATGATAATGGTTATCATAACGATGATGATAATAAAGAAAAAATAATGGTAATAATAGTAATAATGGTAGTAATGACGAACAAAACAAAATTATAATCAAAATTATATTAATAACAATGATATAAACAATGATATTAATAATGAGGATTATGATAATGTTAATGATACTGATGTTGAAATATAACAATATTGTTTATACTAATGATGATAAAAGTAATAATAATGATACTGTTAATAATAATGATGATAATAATCATGATAATAAAAATGTTAAGGATATTCCTAGTAGTGATGATAGTGACAATGACCTAAATGATCTTTGAGTTGGGATTATAGTAGTGATGATAATAGTGATACGGATAAGAATGATAGTGATAAAGATAATGATAATGTTAATAATTATAATGATAAAAAGATGAAAATAGTAATAATATTACTGATGGGAATGATAATAATGATGATATTGATAATGATGACGTAATTATGTAAATGATGATGATAACGATGTTGATGATGCTAAGAGCAGTAATGAAAGGAATAATGATAACGAAGATAATGATAATGATAATGATAGCAACAGCAATCATCCTCATCATGATAATAATTAAGATATTAGTAATAATTATGATATTGATAATGATAATGATAATTGATAATAGTATTCATCCTCATAATGATAATGATGAAAAGGATGATAATTATAATAATAATGATAATAATGATAATGATAACAATGATGATACTAATGATAACGGTAATAACAATGACAATGATGATAATAACAATAACAATTATAATGATAATGAATTTAACAATAGCCATACTGATGGCAATAATAACATTATAAATGTTAATAGTAATAATGATAATGATAATGATGGTAATAATGATGCTGATGATACTAGTAATAACACTGATGATGATAATGATAATAACGACAGTAATAAGAGATGAAGAAGTAGTAATAATAATATTGATAATCATAATAATGATAGTAATAATAATATTAATGATGATAATAAAACAATAGTATTGGTATTGTCACTACCATTGCTATTATGATTACTAGTGATACTACTACTACAAATGATAATGGGAATAGTAATAATGATGATGATATGATGGTTATCATGATGGTGATGGAAATAATGGTTAGAGGATGACGATGTAATAGAAGCAGAAGAAATCAATGATATCAATATTATTGCACAGCTCTGTTCATATTTCATACGTGACGTAATGTTTCTCTCTCTTTCTCTCACTCTCTCTCTCTCTTTCTTTCTCTCATTCTCTCTCTCTCTCTCTCTCTCTCTCTCTCTCTCTCTCTCTCTCTCTCTCTCTCTCTCTCTCTCTCTGTCTCTCTCTCTTTCTCTTTCTCTTTCCTATAGTCTTTAGTCTCCAATATCCCCAAGACTCACCCCTCCCCCCCCTCCCCCCCACTGCTCTGAAACTCACCCATCGCCTTCCGTGGTGCCTTCTTGCCCTTGCCCTTCCCGCCTATGGTGCCGGGAGTTCACGCCCGGGGGGGGGGGGGGGGGATGGGGGCCAACACCACACCTTCGTCAACCACCTGTTGGTTCTCTCACCAGCTGTCCGCGTGTATGTGTTGTTGCTGGCACGCTACCACCTGTTTGTTGTTTTTGCGACGCGCACACAGACACAGCTCAATTTTCGCCCTCTCTTGCTTAGGTTTTGGGGATTTTTATATTGAGGTCGTTATGGGTACGGTGCCGGAGGGGTCTGGCGGGTTTAAAGAGCTCTCGCTGGACCTCACGTGCTTGCTGACGTTTCTTTCGCTCTCTCCCTCAAGCGCGCGTCCTAGAATATGCTCTGTACCTTGACTTTAGTCGGAAAAATGTCCCCTTTTTTCTGTCTTTCTGGAGGATTATGGGACACTCCACTAGGTGCACAGACGCAGACGCCGACAGCAGACAACACACGAGAGTTTTTCACAGACGGGCGTCGGCGAGAAAGGGCGGGGAGGCGCAGCAGGTGTCCTCGCGGGCGTGAGTGAAGAGAGAGACTGAAGGGACCCTCGACCGGCCAGCTGTTTCCCCTCTCTCGCTCTCGCTCTAGCTCTCGTTCTAGCTCGCTCG
>NW_028234424.1:41019439-41029439 GCF_977035675.1 Penaeus japonicus | reverse complement strand
TGTAAGGTTAGGGAAGGGATTGTGTTTATGTATGGATATTGAAGGTATTAAGGCTATGCGTGCTTAAAGAAGGGAATATGTTTTTATATATTGTTGAAGAAGGGAACATGTAACATGAACATGTTACAGAGGAGGTAGAGACGAGGAGCAAGTTATGTAAGAGGAATTGGAGATGAGAAAAAGCATACTTTGTAAAGACATGAAGACTGAAGGGGAAAAATTAAACAAAGGAAGGAATCAATGTCAAGAACAGAAGAGAAGAAGTGTAGAAGAATGTGAAGATAATGGGATGGAAATAGTAGAAGACAAAATAATAGAAGAGGAGAAACGAAGGGGAGAAGATGAGGTCAAATATAACGGCAGTCGAGAAAGTAGAGCAATGAAATTAAAGATAAAAATAATATTCAAAAAAGGGAAAAAAATAAATAATGTTAAAAGATGAGACATAACTACCTTAGATTTTGGTGAATCAATAACAACATGGAGACGATATAACTCGATCACACAAGAGGTTATTTCAAGGGCTTTTCTTGGGTTCTGATGTCATAGAGAAACGTATAATATAGGAACGTATATGGAATACATAACGACGAACATGCAATATCATGAATGTGCGTATGTGTGTGTATTTATATTGTCAACAGGGAACGAATAAGCAGCAGCAAGGCTAAACAAGCGATAAAGGGACAAGGAGAGAAAGAATGAAAAGAAAACATGAAAGAGGGAGAGAAAGGCAAAAAGAAAAAAAAAGAGTGAAAATATAAAGGGAGAGGAGACAAAGAGATGATTGTAGATATAACGAGAGAGAGAAAAAAAATACAAAAAAAGATTATAAAGAAAGAATGATAAAAGTAATAATATCCATCTAAATGTATATGCTCTACATCCTGCACGTGTCCACAGATGTTTGATCTACCTGGCACCGCCTTAAAAATGGTATCTTTCACCGTCATTTTCCCCCTCATGTCTTTTTACCCTTAACATTTTTTCCTCGTTTCTGCAATAATGCCCAGCACTTCATGGCTTCCCGTTGCAGCACGAGACACAACGCCGAGCAAAAGTCACGTTCTCTCAACCAATCACAATCGGGTTGCCAGGACTTCTTTTTTTTTTTTTTTACCTCTCTATGCTTCGTTTGAGCTTTTTTTTTTTCCTTCCTTCCTTTCCTCTCACTTTGGTCTGTTACCATGTTCTTTGTTTCTTTATTTTTTTTCCTTTTCCGGTATCCTTTCTTCTTTTCTATATCTCTAGATTTATTCCTCTGTCTCTCCTCTTCCTCATATCTTTATCTATATTTATCCTTTTACTTCTCTTTTGTATATCCCTCTTGTATTCCCTTTTCTCCAACTTCTCATTCCTTCTAGTATTCCCCATTTCTTTACCAGTCTCCTTTTCCCCATTCTTCATATTACACTCTCTCCTCTCTATCTTTTTCGATATTTCCCGTCTTCCCTTTTCTCTCCCCCTCCCGTCCTCTTCTATCCTCTTTCCTTCCTTGCCTTATCTTCGCTTTTTATCTGTCTTTCTCCTCTTTTCTCCCCTCTTTCTCCCGTTCCTTCCGTCCTTCTTTCCGTTCCTTTCCACTCCCACCTCTATTCGCTTCTTCGTCTCCTCCCTTCTATCATACCACCTTCCCATCTCCTTCCCTCTCCCTCTTCTCTCTTCCTATCTTCCTTTCCTTTTTCCTATTCCCCTCCTTCCTTTCCCTCTACCCTCTTCCTTCCTCCCACCTTTCCTTCCTTCTTCCCTCCTCCCACCTTTCCTTCCTTCCTTCTTCCTTAATTCCCCTCTTCCTTCCTTAGCCCTTTCCTATCGCGCGGATGTCGCCCTAAGGATTACCAATGGATTTGCGAATTCTTATCCTGACAGAGAACGACGGCGACACGGGTGGGAATCCTTGTGCTTGTAGGATGATGCCCAGAGGGAGGCAGTAAGGGAGGGAGAAAGAAGGAGAGGGGGGAGAGGGGGGAGAGGGGGGAGAGGGGAAAGGGTAGTGGGTCTAGGAGGCGATATGGTAGAACCAGAGTGCAGAGTCTGGAGGATGTCAGACTCTAGAGGATATGTATATATATATATATATATATATATATATGATTATGTATATATATATATATATATATATATATATATATATATATATATATATATATATGTGTGTGTGTGTGTGTGTGTGTTGTGTGTGTGTGTGTGTGTGTGTGTGTGTGTGTGTGTGTGTGGTGTGTGTGTGTGTGTGTGTGTGTGTGTGTGTGTGTGTGTGTGTGTGTGTGTGTGTGTGTGTGTGTGTGTGTGTGTATGTGTGTGTGTGTGTGTGTGTGTGTGTAGATTCAGAACATGTATACTCGCTTTATGGTATAAAAATATAGATGTTGTTTACGAAGGCGATAGAGTGAGCGAGCAAAAGAGAGGGAGCGAGAGAGGAAGAAGACAGAAAAAGAGGTAGAGGGATGGAGGGGGGTAGAGAGATAGAGTAAGAGAGCGAGAGAGAGAGAGAGAGAGAGATGGAGTAAGAAGGCCAGAGAGAGAAGAAAGAGAGAGGAAGAGGGAGAAAGAGAGAGAAATACTAAGCCTAGTTAAGGGGCGTTTCCGTAACCCCTCCCCCTGGCTTCCCCCCAAGCAGCCATCCCATTACCCGCCACTGATGGAATATTCACGCTCGGATACATAGGTCAAAGGTCAAGTTCCCATATACAGATGAAGGTCGTGGTGATTGGCTGACTAGGTTCCGATACGTCGCAATATGTTCGTTGGGTTACGGTTCGATCATGCTGTAAGAGAGTTGTTGAAATTGTGTGCTGTTATTTGCTGCCGGTTTGATGGTTTATGTTGTGTTACGGGGAAGCTATGAATAAATTGTTTGATTCCCGTTTTGCTATGAGATCCTTAGTATTTTTTAATGTTTTTGTAAACAGACTTTTTCGAAGCATAGTTACTCTAGGACGATGTATTCTATGATTAGGGAAACGTGTGAAACTTTGATAGAGAGAACGTAAAGAGAACTTTGTGTAGAAGAGGTTAGAATGTGCAAAATGTAGGATTTTCTTTAAACAATAGGTGACATAAGTAAGTTAAACGTGGGTTGTTGTCCGTAGAGTTTCTGCTCATGCAAATTAATCATCAGTTCAATTATTAAATTTTATGCATTAGCATAATCTTTACCATTATTATCAGAAACATTAAGTAGATTAATATTATTGTTATTAGTCTTATTTTCGTCATTATTGCTACTTTTATCATTGTCAATACTGATCCTCCTTATATTCGTCATAATCATCATTAACATTATCATTAATGTTGCCATCATTATCTTTGCTGTACTTCTTATTGTAATTGTATGATTATTTTCGCATCATTATCATTATCATCTTTATCATTGTCACTGTTATCATGATGATCATCACTGTTTTTATTAGAAATATCATAATGACTTTAATTTTCTTTCTATCTATCCAACATATTTTTTCATGGTTTATTGAGCTAGCGAATTACCAAATGGTCTACTCTTATATTTAATAGTCAATTTCAATCGTTCATTTTCCTAGCGTAGTAGTCAGTCAGTCAGTCTATCTCTCTCTCTCTCTCTCTCTCTCTCTCTCTCTCTCTCTCTCTCTCTCTCTCTCTCTCTCTCTCTCTCTCTCTCTCTCTCTATTTCTCTCTCTCTCTGATAAACAGATACCATTAAATTGCGTTTAAGTTACAGTGAACTGAGGGTTTGTAAGTGTTTTCAATCAACAACGTTTCATAATGCAATACTACGAGCTCTATAGACTCACACTGACATTGTTTGTTAGCTGCCGGTTTTCATTAAACTGTAGATAATCATTATTTACAAATTTATGTGATTTTGCTCATAATTTTTGTAAGCTTAATTTTCCTAGGTCAAAATAAATTCGACAGTGAAAGTGCATACAACTGGCTTTAGAGTGTTACATGTGCCACATTCCAATCGTCAATATAACATTTTCATATTCATTTACCACGATACGTTTTGTAGCTGTTGCTATATTTTGGGACACACAAGATCAGACAAATATTTTTTGTGAAATGTTTTATCTCCATTTATTTCGTTCTATTTCTGTTTGACGATATATTTAAAAATGAAATGGCAACACACCTACATGGCAGGAAGCTTGTCCGGTGTATTTCTCGTTGTTTATATCACACCTTACTTCAGTGTATTGATATTGTGTGAACCTTTCATTATAAAGATTATATCAGTAGTGATATCCATTAATGACATCTGCTCAGGATCAATCCCTTTAGCTGTCTAGCTATATCATATGACCTTCCTCTCTCCCATCTTATTGTCTCTCTCACTTTCTATTTCTGGAATCTGAGAATGATAAAGTGCCAAGAATTAACGCAGTTTCTTCTGGCTAACCAACAGCTGTCTATAAAAACTGGAAATTCAGTGGTGTATCGAAACCTTCTGACTAAAGATTTTCCCGCAGTGGCTAGTCACTGTTGTCTAGACACCACATGACTCCCTGATCCACGAATGTTCTTGTTTCTGTCCTCTAATACCAGCCGAGTTTCGTGTCCACCCAGCTATAAGATTTGAGAAAACAGGGTATGATTTTTTTTTTCTTTTTTTCAGGGGGTTATGTAAGTTTGACAATTCATCCTTTTAGAACCAATTCTTTCTAACACCATACTGTTAATATGAAAAAGTCACTAGTTTTTCTAGCTTGACTTTAGGAATGAATGAATAAAGGGATGAAGGAATGAATAGATGAACAAGCAAAAATACATGTGTTTGCGTATGCGTGCGTATATGTGGGTTTGTTTGTTTGTTTTTGTATATGTGTGTATTGTATGTGTGTGTGTGTGTGTGTGTGTATGTGTGAGTGCGTGCGTTTAAGTTTGTGTGTTTGTAGGTATGCTTGTGTGTATTTGTGCGTGTATTTTAGTATGTACCTTTGTACGAAAATATCATTTTCCGTGCTTTGCGAATGTCAGCCAAAAGCCCTGACGGAATTCTGAACCTTTCCCGTGTAGAGATTCCTTTATCATCAAATCGCCTGAGGAAAGGTTGCCCTTCTATCATGCATTTTTGCAATATTTTTTGAACGTAAGTAATTACAGAAATTACACAGGAAGCAGAGAAAGAGAGAGATAGTGGGAGAAAGGAGGGAGGGAGGGAGAGAGGGCGAGAGGAAAAAGAGAGACAGAAATGACAGAAAAAAAGAATGAGACAGGTATTAATAATATGGAAATCCATTTAAAAAGAGAATAAGTAAAAAAAAAAAAATAAATAAATACATGCCAGAAAAAGAAGGAACACAAATGTTATATCATGGTATTCTTTATTCCATAATATCATTTCTACTAACACATCTATCATATGTTATCATGTCGCTGTTATGATAATTATTGTCATATGCATTACCATTATCACCATCAATATCATAAATATCTTTTAATCATTATAGTTTTCATATTAATTGTTATTGTTAGTAGTATTACCCTTATCATCATTGTTACTGTCATTATTTCTATCTATCATCACTGTCCTTATCATCGTTATTATTATCATCATTATTATCATTATCATTAATATTACAAACATTATGTTATTATTACGATTATCATTGTTACCGTCATATGTGTTGCTATGATTATCATCTTTATTTCTACTATTAAAATTAGTAGTGCTATCGTCATTATTATCATTGCCATCATCATCATTATCCTCATTGTTATCATTTTTTATTTTTACCATCATTAATATTATTGTTATAACCATTATCATTATCATTGACAATATCTCTATCATAACCATCATTATTGGTATTATAATTTTTATTGTTATCATTAATATTTTCATCATTATTATTATCATCTTCATTATCATTACCATTATTACCGTTATCATAATCCCTATCATCATTTCTATTACTTTTAGCATCTAATATCATTATTGTTACTCTCATGATGATACCGATGATAACAATAGTGATGATGATTATAATAATGCTAATAATGGTAATAATGATCATCATAGTAAAATTAGTAATGATTATGACAATAATAACAATGATAATGATAATACCAATAATGATAATGATAACAGTAATAATGATAATAATGATAGTAATAATGATAATAGGGATAATGATAATTATATTACTAATGGTAATGATAATGAATATAATAATGCTAATCGGATTATGATTTTCATTATTCATGTCAGCATTATCATTGCTGGGTTAATCTTTTTGCTTTTAATTACCCTTATTGCTTTGATATTCATTTATATTATTGGTATCATTACTATCATCTTTATAACCAACATTTTGTTATTGACATTGATGATGATAATCATAATGATAGTGAAAATTATAATGATAATACCAATAATGATAAAGATAATGATGATGATAATGATAACAACAACAGCAACAACAATAACAACAACAATGAAAATTGTTATAATCATTCTAATCATTGCCGTTATCATCATTGTTCTCATTATCATCTTTAACATCATTCCTGTCACTGACATCATTATCATTACTGCTAGTAGTAGTAGTCGTAGTGTCGGTGATGGTGGTATTTGTTATAATATTTATGATTATATCATGATTATTATTATCATTAATGTTATCATTGTTATTATCATTATGATAAAAATCATTAATGTCATTATCATTGTCATCTTTATCACTACTATCATTATTATTTCTAAAATATTTTTTGTTATCATTATCCTTATTGTCATCAACATCGTCATTATCATCACCGACATCATCGTCGTCATTATCATCATTATTAGTATTTTTTATTATCTTTATTATCATTATCATTGTTTTCATCGCTATCATCATTATCATTATTCTTTTCCTCATCCTCATTACTGTTATTATCGTTTCTATTATCACAATTATAATTATTATCATCCTTATCATTGTTATTGTCTTCGTTATTATCATTATTGCTGTTACTATCAATATCATTATCATTACTTTTATTATTACTATTATCATTATTATTTCACCATCATTATTCTTATTGCAATAATCATTATTACTATCATTATTATCATGCTACTACTAATACTACTTCTATCATTATTACCATCATCATTATCAATCCTATCTTTATTATTACTATCATCTTTATCATTACCATTATTACTAGTATCATGACCACTCTCACCATTACTGTTATTATTTTCATTATCATTACTATTACAGTTACTAACACTACTACTACCAATCTCATCACTATCATTATCATAGTTGTTACTGAACCACCAACCACAAATCTCAACACCACGACGCCACAACCATCACTACCACAACTCCCTCACCATCACAATCACAATATCCAAGCCACCATTACCACAGTCACCATTAACGCAACCATGACATTAAGACCAACCAATTCCTCCTTGACCTTTCTGTGTCCAAAAGGTCACTGCTTCTCTTGACCTTGCTGGGGACCTTCCGTAGTGCTCCGTCGTCTTTAAGAGAACTTTTCACATTACACAAGCTGGCGTTTTTCTGTTTGCTTTGCTCCTTTCTTTTATTTTCGTTATGATGATGGTGAAAATGGTTGTGATGATTATGATGATGATGAAAATGGTTATTATTATTATGATGATAAGGATAATAATAAGGATGATAATGATATTATGATAATGATAAAAATAATGATAATGATGATAATAATGACGAGTAATAGATACAGTAATGATAATTATATATAATGATAGTTTTAATAACAATAATACTAATGGTAATGATAGTAATAATAACAAAAATAATCTTAATAATGACATTGGTATTTCGTATCATCATCATTGTAATCCTTATCATCATTACCATCATCATTATCATTATCATTAATATTTCTATAATTATTATTAATGCTTTGCTGTTATCATTATTACTATTATAATTGTTATTATTATCTTTATCATTATCATTGTTATTAATCATCATTTTGATTATCATTATCCTTATCGTTATTTCTATATCCAATATCATTGTTGTCATCATCACCCGTATTCATATCAGTATTATCAGTATTATCATCATTGCTGTTCTTGCTGTCGTTGTTGTCTTTATTATTTTATTTCCTTATTACAACTGTTGTTGTTAAGATCAGTATCATAATTGCTGTGGTATAATCACTGTCATTATTACTAGTAGCTCTAGTAATAGTGTCATTATTATTATCATCATTATCCTTATCATTTATACTATCATTATCATCTTTCTCCTACTCATACACTGCCATTGATAGCGCTATAATCATTATCATTGTGTGTGTGTGTGTGTGTGTGTGTGTGTGTGTGTGTGTGTGTGTGTGTGTGTGTGTGTATATATATATATATATATATATATATATATATATATATATATATATATATATATATATATATATATATATATACATATATATATATATATATATATATATATATATATATATATATATATATATATATATATATATATACATACATATACATATAAGTCAGTGTTATCATCACTATGTTTGTTGTCAGTGTTACCATTATCATTATTATTGTTAACATCATTTTCGTTGTCATTATCATTTCTTTGGCATTATCGTCATTGTCATTATTGTTGTATTGTTTTCATCATGATCTTTATCATTATCATCATTAAAATTATCATTATCATCATTATTATCATCATAATCATTATCAATATCATTATTGTCATTACTAGCATCATTATGATAATTATCATTATTATCATTATCACTATTATTATCATTATCACTATTATTATCATCCGTCATTGTTCTCATTCTTATCATTATTATCATCATCATTATTACTGTTAACCTTACTATCATTTGCCTATTATCATTATTATAATTGCAATCATTATCATAATTATAATCATTCTTGTCATTACTACAACCATTGCTAATATTGTTATCTTTCCTACTCTTATCTTTATTCCTATCATTATCGCTACTAACATTACAAACATTATTATTATCGATATTATGATCATTATCATCATCATCACCATTACCATTATTCTAACTATCATCTTTATTCTCATCTTTTGTTATAATTTTTATCATGGTTATTGTCATTTTCTTTCATCATTGTCATTATTAATGTTACAATTATTGTTTTTAATGTTATCATTTTCACCATCATCATTACTATGATTATCATTGACTATGATTATTATTATATCATTATGGTTTCTATCATCATCATTTTTATTATTATCATTACCATTATTACGATTTCCATTGTTCTTATTATATTTTCATAATCTTTATCATGTTCATTTATATTGTTGATATTACTATCATTATCATTTCTATCATTATTACTACTGTTATCATTATTATCATCATCGATATTATTACTATTGTCATTATCATCATTGCAATTGTTATCTTCATTATCATCATTTTTCCTTTAGATAATTTTTAGCATCATTAACGTCTTTACTATTAGTTGTAACAGTAACAGAAGTGATATTATTTATAAGAGTATTACTCCTACAGTTACCTTATCTCATATTTGCTAATGTAAAGTAAGGGAACTATAGCAATACTCACCTTCAATAGCATTTCCTTAGCTAAGAATATATAATGTCCTAATTCGTGTTACTATCCAGGTATTAATTGAATACTTACCTGTTCTTCTCTATGATGATGTGAAAAAATACGAACAAATTCATCTCAATGATTTCAACGCATGAGCATCATCAACATAAATTTCATTCCGGTGGATAGAAATAATTGAATGTTGGAATACCGACTGTTATTTTTTTTATGGACATGAATTAAAAAGATGAGATTAAATGTGGAATACAATTGATTATTCAATGATAGGCTAAATATATCCTGTATCATTAGGTGAATGGACTGTATGCAGTGGGGACATAATATGTTTAGTAGAACAACCATTTGCCAAATGCTAATGTCAATCCTCTGAACACACTAACAACCAGAAGTTGCCATATATGTCATTTACAAAACTATGTATTGGTGATAACTA
>NW_028234424.1:41006939-41009439 GCF_977035675.1 Penaeus japonicus | reverse complement strand
TACACTCGTTTATTAACCAATCTCTTTGATAAGGATTTCAGCACATAGAACTCGAAGCTTGTGCACACACCAAGTCGAGAGTTTCTTTAATATCATGAAACCTTTTCTTTAATGTCATGAGGATTCCGGTTTTGGAATCGGGTCATGTTTAACAGATTTTTTTTTTTTTCCTTTTTTTTTCGTATCATTACTTTTTCAATTTGTCTTTCTCCATCTCTCTCTCTCTCTCTCTCTCTCTCTTTCCCTCTCTCTTTCTTTCTCTCTCTCTCTCTCTCTCTCTCTCTCTCTTTCTCTCTCTCTCTCTTTCTCTCTCTCTTTCTTTCTCTCTCTCTCATTTTCTCTCTATTTACTTCTATGTTTGTTCATTTTATACCAATTTATCATCCTCTTATATGTTCGACTCTCATATGCATCTTCCTCTTTTTTTTTTTCTTTTTCTTCTTTTTCTTTTTTTTCTTCTTTTTTTTTTTTTTGCTTTCTCTTTCCGGCAAAGCACAAGCAGCACTAAACCCTGCCATTGCCAAGGCAGGTCAAAGCAAACGTCATGAGTGGCTGCTCATGGAGCCACAAGGGAGAGACAACATTCCACAAATGATTTAGCCAGGCATTTCCATCACGGTTCATGAGAAGTGCATGACCGCCGTGTGTTATGAGCTCATGGGGAACGGGGGAAGATCAGGGGGGGGGAGAGTGAAATTGTAAGGGAGAGTGGAGAGGGGAATGAGAAGAGAGAGAAGGAAGGAGCAAGGAAGAGAAGAGGGTAGAATTGAAAGAAAAGGGGAGGGAGGCTATAATGGAGAACTAGTGAGAAGGAAAAGAGGGAGAAGGAGGAGAGAAGAAAATAGGGGAGACTATAAAGGGAGAGACAGGAGAGCAGAATAAGAGAGAACGACGGAGATGAAGGGAGGGAGGGAGAAGAAGAAAGAGAGGCGAAGTGAGAGGAAGGAGAGATAGGAAAGGAGGAGGGAGAGAGAGGGTTTGGGATGAGGACGGAGGGAGACAAAGGGAGAGGGGATTGGAGCGAAAGAGGAATGATGAATGAGAGAAATATTTAGAATTTTCCTGTCTAGCTATGTCAACCTCTTATATCATTCGTGGAAAAAAATGCATGAATAACGTTTGTGAGAGTGAGCGTTTATCATTTAATCTGTTATTAGACATATATCATCAATTGTGAGTCATGCAGTCATCAACGTACATTATCATCATCATCATCATTATTTTTTGTTCTTATTATAATCACTATTATGATTATTACCATAGCAATTATGATTGATATCATTATTGTTATAATCATCATTATCAATATCATTATCATCATTACTATTGTTACGATCATTCATATTATTTTCAAACCTCTTGACAGCGGATGGCATGATTTGCTGCCAAGGCAGAGTCGGTTAAGATTATCCTTATTATCATTATCACAGTCACTATTATTATTGTTTTTGTTATCCTTGTCATCATAAGTATTATCTTTATTATCATTAAATTTATCATTATTATCATCATTTTCATCATTATCATTATCATTGCTATCATGATGACGGGATAACCCGAAAAGCGTAAATTATATCTCTTGCGTTGAAGAAATTATTCAGTCTCATTTATACACTTTTATACATTTGCCATAATGAACTCTGTTCAATGATAATTATCATCATTTCTTTTTGTTTGTTTCTTTTCTTTCTTCGTATTTTGTTCACATTATGACCTCTCTTTTTCTCTCTTTCCCTCTTTCTCTCTCTCTGATAATCATTACCATTATCGTTTTTATTATTATCATTATTATTGTTATTTTTATCATTATCATTATTAATCTATTAATTATAAATCTATTCATTATCATTATCATCATTACTGTGAGGGGCGCAGAATGGGCTTTCCACCGCACTTTGTGAGAAAACGGTGGTTAGCCACAGTCTGGTAGTACTTTGTTCCTTTATTGGTGGATAACGGTAATATTGTGATATTGTTGTTGGATAACGGTGACATTGTGATATTTACTTGGGTAGCGATGGCTTGTCAGGCGTCTCTTGTTAGGCTAGTGTGTTTCACGGCAGAGGCGGGGGGGGGGGGGGGATAGGCAGCTGACCGCTCCTCGTCTGCGAGTGAGGGTGAAGCCAAGGGAGGTCAAACCTTTATACCTGACCTAGAGTTATTAATAAGATTCCATGTCGGACATTTCCTCGTCCTCCACACTGGCGTACCACGCGATCGCCATGTAGCAAGCATCCTGTTTTCAAGTGGCACTTAAAGTACATCTCACAATTACAATTATAAATATAATCTTTACTGTTATCACTATCTTTATCATTATCATGATTATCATTATCATTATTACCATCACCATTTTCATTATCATTACCATCATTATCATTACTATTAAAATTTTTACTATCATTATCATCATCATCACCATCAATATCACATCATCATTATCATAATCATTATCTTTATATATTTTTATCATCAATATCATTCCTTCTGTTAATTATAG
>NW_028234424.1:40989439-40994439 GCF_977035675.1 Penaeus japonicus | reverse complement strand
GAGATGCAACTCCAGTAATGTTTTATTTCAGGTCCCGAATATGCATTTCGTCATTTGCTTTGAAAACAATACAAGCAAATGAATATATATTCTCCATTTCTCTCGTCCTTCATCAATTATACAAACAAAGAAGCAAACACAAAACACGAAACAGGACAATTATACTCTTTATTTCCACACCCCCCCCCCCCCCCCCACACACACACACACACCCTCTTCTCATGAGGAATCTTATATATGCGCGACAATAACAGCAAAAATACCAAAAGGTTGACAATAACTATATCAAAAAATGCTCAGGTAAGCTAATTTGCATGCTGTCTGTGAGATCTCCTGCAGTCGTTGTTATGTTAATGATAATGAGTATAAAAATGACGGTATTTATGAAACTTGCTTTTGGGCAATATTTATCATTTCTAATGTAATTACCAATCATGTCTTCATAATTATAAACCTCTCCTTTCATTTTCATTATCATTATTATTTTTTTTATTAATCAATTTGATGAATGAAGTAATGAAGTTGAAGGAGGGAGGAATGAAAAGGGGCTCGAACCAAAGAAGTAAAACAACAGATAACACAAGCAATAACAGAACAGACCCAGTAAACAATAAGAAGGAAATACATAATCAAAAAAGCAAACAAGAACCACAAATAAAAACTCCTCCAACTTTATCTCACGTAAAAAGTCCATCGGGAGGAGCACCGACGAGACCTCGTGACGTCACGGGTGGAGAGGCCCTGGTCGGCGTCCCTAGAGCGCCGGAGACCATCGGAGGAGGATGCAGATGAACGACCTCTTGCAACGCTTTACGAGGTCTTTAGGTTGCAGGGGGGAGGGGATAGCAGGGGGGTTGGGGGGGGGGAAGGGGTTGACAACACGAGGCGGGAGACCAATTGAAACCGGAGATGAAGGACGGAGAGGGAGTGGTGACAATAAAGGAGTCCCAAAGTAATGATGGAAGGATAACGGAAGGTGTACATGTAGGGAAGAGTGTGACAACAGGAGGGAAGGAAGTGTGGGACAACGGAGTGACATCAAGAAGGGGGTGACATCGGTTAAGGGGTCTGACATTCGAAGGGAAAAAGAGGGGAAAAAAGGGGGGGGGAAAGTAACGACGGAAGACTAAGCAACACAAATGATAACGTCGAATGAATAGAAGGAACAACAACAGACAGCAATGGAACGATGGAGAAAGGGGCAAGCGAATGCGAAAACAGGGCGTGCAAATCCCAGAACTGACAACTATGACAGACAATGAGTGACAACACATAAAAGATTCCTGGAAAAATACTGAGAAAAAAAAAAAAAAAAAAACACAGACTGGAGATGCCACACAGTAATGTTTAATATATTTCAGGTCCCGAATATGTCATTTCGCATTTGCTTTGTAAAATACAATACAAGCAAAATGCAATATATAATACCTCCAATTTCTCCTTCGTCCTGTCATCAATTATACAAACAAAGAAGCAAACACAAACCACGAAACAAGACAATTATACTCTTCATTTCCACACACACCCCGACCCCCCGCCCCACACACACAACACAAAACCCTCTTCTCATGAGAATCTTAATATCCGCGCACTAATAACAGCAAAATAACCCAAAAAGGTAATTGACCATAACTATATCAAAAATGCTCAGTAAGCTAATTTGCATGCTGTCTGTGAGATCACCTGCACGCGTTGTGTTTGTTAATTAATAATTAGTATAAACACTGCCGTGATTTGATAACTGCTTTCGGGCAATATTATCTGTCAATATTTATCTACCCATCGATTCCTACATATTATAGACTATCATCATTATTATTTTTTTTATCAATCATTTTATGAAATGATAGTAATGAAGGTTGAAGGAGGGAGATGAGAAAGGGACGAAGTAAAAGAAGAAGTAAAACAACAGATAACACAAGCAATAACAGAACAGACCCAGTAAACAATAAGAAGGAAATACATAATCAAAAAAGCAAATAGGACCACAAATAAAAAAATCCTCCAAGTTTATCTCACGTAAAAAGTCCATCGGGAGGAGCACCGACGAGACCTCGTGACGTCACGGGTGGAGAGGCCCTGGTCGGGTTAGAGCGCGGAGACCATGGGTGGAGATGTAGATTGAACGACCTCTTGCAACGCTTTACGAGGTCTTTAGGTTGCAGGGGGGAGGGGATAGCAGGGGGGTTGGGGGGGGGTAAGGGGTTGACAACACGAGGCGGGAGATGAAGAACGGGAGATGAAGGACGGGAGAGGGAGGTGGTGACAATAAAGGAGTAAAAGTAATGGATGGAAGGATAACGGGAAGGTAGCATGTAGGGAAGAGTGTGACAACAGGAGGGAAGGAAGTGTGGGACAACGGAGTGACATCAAGAAGGGGGTGACATCGAAGGGGAAAAAGGGGGAAATAACGACGGAAGACTAAGCAACAACATTGATAACAGCGAGGATAGAGGAACAACAAAGACAGCAATGGAACGAAGGAGAAAGGGGCAAGCGAATGAAAACAGGGCGGTGAAATCCCAGAACTGACAACATGGACGAGACAATGAGTGACAACACATAAAGATCATGAAAAAAAAAAAAAAAAAAAAAAACAGAATGGAGATGCAACTTCAGTAATGTTTTATTTCAGGTCCCGAATATGTATTTCGTCATTTCCTTTGAAAACAATACAAGCAAATGAATATTTACTCTCTATTTCTCTCGTCCTTCATTAATTATACAAACAAAGAAGCAAACACAAAACACGAAACAAGACAATTATACTCTTCATTTCCACCCCCCCCCCCTACCCCTTCTCATGAGGAATCTTATATATGCGTGACAATAACAGCAACAATAACAAAAGGTTGACAATAACTATTTCAAAAAATGCTCAGGTAAGCTAATTTGCATACTGTCTGTGAGATCTCCTGCAGTCGTTGTTATGTCAATGATAATGATTATAAAAATGACGGTATTTGATAACTGCTTTGGGCATTATTATCATTTCTATATGTAATTACCATCATTCTCATAATTATAACTATCATCATTATTATTACTGTTATTATCATTATCATTATTATCATTATCATTATCGTTGTAATTATCATTTTCACTATCATTATCATCATTATTACTTTTATCATTATCATTTTCATCATTGTTATTAATGATGTCATTATCGTGGTTATTGTTATCATTATCATTATCGTTCATTTCCAATATGTATGTTATTGATATTACTATTATATTATCATTAATATTATAATTAACGTCATTATCGTCATCATTATAGTTGTCTATTATCATTACCATTATTCTATTGTCATTATCACTATCATTACCATTATTATTGTTATTATAATCATAACTATTATTATCCTTATTATTGTTATCATCATTATTATTACTAGTATCATTACCATTATCATTATGATAACTATAATTATTATCATAATTATCATTATCATCATTAACATTATCATTCCTATCTTTATCATCCTTTTAATGACGTCAATAAAAATGTTAGAACTAATTATGATAATAATAATGATAACAATTGAAACAATTGATAATGATGAAAATTATAATGATAGTGATAGTTATTATCATCATCATCATAATAGATATAGCAATAATGATAATGATGATGATTATAGCAATTATGATAATGATAGCAATTATGATGATAATAGTAATAATAAGCTAATGATAAAGATAATGATTATACTGATAAAGATAATAATGAGAATAAGGTTAATAAACAGCTATTTATAATAAACAGCTATTTATATTACAATTGATACTATTGATAATCATAATAACAATAACCATGATGAAAATGGTATCAATGATAATGATGTCAATAACAATGATAAAAGTGATAATAATATTAATTATGATAATGATTTTGATAATGAGAATAATAATGATAATGATTTTGATAATGAGAATAATAATGATAATGATTTTGATAATGAGAATAATAATGATAATGATTTTGATAATGAGAATAATAATGATAATGATTTTGATAATGAGAATAATAATGATAATGATTTTGATAATGAGAATAATAATGATAATGATTTTGATAATGAGAATAATAATGATAATGATTTTGATAATGAGAATAATAATGATAATGATTTTGATAATGAGAATAATAATGATAATGATTTTGATAATGAGAATAATAATGATAATGATTTTGACAATGAGAATAATAATGATAATAATAATAACAATCATAGCAACAACAACAGCAATGATAGTAGTAGTAATATCAACAATGATAACAATAGAAAAAAAAGCTTTCCTCCTGAATGAGCCACGTAAGAGCCGAGACAGCGGCTTAACGTCCTGGAAACCGAGAAGATGATACAGGTCCTTAAATGAGAGTTAAGAGGCTTAAGCCCCAAGAGGGAAATTGCCTCTTGATGAGTCCTACAATAGTTCGAACTCAAGGATTAGTCTCGGAGAAATCTTAACTTCAGAACTGAGTTTGGGGTAATTATTATGAGGTAGATTAGTCAAAAGGTAGTTGTGGGTCCGTAGATTTTTTGTATAATTGGATTCCGTGGTTGGTTGGTGAATGGTTTTAGGGATATTATTACAGAAACAATTATTCTGTAATTTTCTCTTTATCATGCATCAAGAGTGAAGCATACACACATACACACACACACACACACACACACACACACACACACACACACACATATACACACGCAAACCAGCCTGCCAGTAGAGTACCTTGAACACAAACCACAACAATAAACCAATTCAAGTAATCTTTTTCCGGGTATAAATCCCCCAAGGAAAGCCTCTTGCCTAGACTCTTGGCCAGATTCATTCCCTGCTGAGAAAAGGGATTTTTTACCCACCCCCCTACCCCCCTTCACCCTACCCCTCTACCAAAAATAAGTAGATAGATATATAAAAACAGGAGGAAAAACACTGTGTAATAAGGGCGATGTTTTTGTTGTTGTTGTTGTTTTTGTGTGGTTATG
>NW_028234424.1:40944439-40949439 GCF_977035675.1 Penaeus japonicus | reverse complement strand
GTTCTCCTTCCACCTCCTCCTCCTCCTCCTAGTCCTCCTCCAGCTTCTCTTCCTCCTCCTCGAGTTTCTCCTCTTCCTCCTCCTCTTCCTCCTCCCTCTCTTCCTGGTATTTCTCTTCCCTGTTTTCCTTCTCCTCCTCCCCCTCCTCTTCCTCTTCCCCCTTCTCTTTCTCTTGGGATTACTCCACCTGCTTTCCCTTCTCCCACTCCTTCTCTTCCTCCTGCTCTCCTCTCTTCTCTTACTTCTCCTCCTCTTCCTCCCCCTCCTTTTCCTCCTCCTCCTCCTCCTCCTCTTCCTCCTCCTTCTTCTCCTCCTCCTCCTTCTCTTCCTCCTCCTCCTTCTCCTCTTTCTAATTCCCCTTTGCCTCTTCCTCCGGCTCTTTCTACTTCTTTTCCTCCCCCTCTTCCTCCTCCTTCTAATTCCCCTCTTCCTCCTCCTCTCTCTCCTGCTCTTCCTCCTCTCCCTCTTCCTTTTTCTACCTCTACTCTTCCTCCTCCTTCTAATTCCCCTCTTTCTCCTCCTACTCCTCCTCCTCCTCCTCCTCCTCCTCCTCCTTTTTCCACATCTTCTCTTCCTCCTTTTTCTACATCTTCTCTTCCTCCTTCTTCTATCTCTCTCGCTCCTCCTCCTTTTCCTCCTACTTCACCTCCTCTGCCTTCTCCTCTTCTTCCTTCACCCTCTTCCTCGCCGCTTCCCACGCTCCTCACTTCGTCCAAGCGATAGAACCGGGGACTCACGCCCGCCGAGCTCGAGCCACTGCTGCCGTAACTGCCACCATTATCCGCGCTGCCCTCGATGTGGCTGCTGACACTCCCTCTGCCAACGGTAATACCGGTGTGACTGCTTCCACCGCTACTGCTGGCACTCGTATTCCCACCACTGCTGTTGCCAACACTCCCGTTTCCACCGCTTGTGCTACTCCCGACGCTGGCAGTGTGGCCTTTTTTCTTGCGTTCTGTGCGTTTTTCCGAGCTGTGGATTCCCGAACCGTTCATGTTTTAAAAGCTTTTTGAAGCACAGGTTCCAACACACTTAACTGAGCTTAAGCAGACTCTTCAAATAGATTTCGTTATTTCCGTATTTTCAACACCAGGTCGTTTTCAGCTTATTCTGTTTTCATTTCCTTTTTTTCTTGCCTGCTTGATTTCCAATTCTATCCATCAGGAACTACACGCACCCATCACTTTAAGCAATTATTTTCTTTAGCTTACTCTATCATATTAACTTTTCATTATACTAGTTGATCACTTTATTCATTATCCTTTATAATTTTCTATATTTTGATTTATACAAGCTATTACTATCTATTTCTATTCCTTTAGGGAAAGCATTTGATTGTTTAGTTACTCTTCAAGTCGTCAGAGGGAAGCACTGGCACGTTCGTAGACGACTGCATTCAGAGACGAGTCTGAAATTGATAGAAAAACGTAAGTGTGAATAAACAATCATAGACGTTTTATGTTTCTTAGAAATAACACCAAATATATGATTTGGTGTTTTTAAGTCTGTGGTAGCACGTTTCCTTTTTCCCTCTTACTTCACCTCCCTCTGCCCTTACTATCTGATTCCTTCACCCTCTTCCTCTTCCTTTCCAGCCTCCTCACTTCGTCCCAACCTCCCCCCTCGCTCGTCTTCCACCTCTTCCCCGAGCTCCCCACCCTGCCTGCCGTACTCGCCACCTTATCCGCGCTGCCCTCGCCCGCCTCACTTAATTCCGCGCTGCCGTGTAATTACCCTTCCGACTCCGCATGCCGACTCGTGGCTGGGCTGCTGCACCTCTGCCACACTAATACCGGTGTGACTGCTTACTTTCCACCGCTGCATGCGTAATTCCACCACGCACGCTTGTGCCTGTTCTTGCGTTTCCCAGCTTGTGTCCTTCCCGTGGTTCCCGCACGTCAATTTTTTTTCTTTTTTGAAGGCGGTTTTTCCGTTCCTAACAACTCCGAACCGTTCATGTTCAAAAGATCTTTTTGAAGCACATTCTTATTTTCAACAAACACCACTTCGTTTTCAGCTTAGTTGTTTTCGTTTATTTTTTTTCTTGTTCAACTACCAGTCGGTTTATATCCTTCTCTTGTTTTTTCACTTCCACTCCGTTCCTTTATTATTTTTAGTTAGCCTTCTCATTTAACTACACCCATCACTACTGTCCACTATTTTTTTTAGCTTACTCTTAATTTTTTATATTATGATTTACGTATAGACTATTACTATCTATTATTACTCCTTTAAGAAGGTATTTTTGTTTGTTTGTAGCTATTACTATTCATTTCTATTCTTAAGGGAAAGCAATTGTTCGGTTTTAGTTACTCTTCAGAGACGAGTCTGAAAGAAAATACGTTAACGTAAGTGTAAATAAACAATCATAGAATTTTATGTTGGAAATAAATAACAGTAAATATTGATTGGTGTTTTTGTTTCTGTGTCGTTTAACAAACACTGTGTGTGTGTGTGTGTGTGTGTGTGTGTGTGTGTGTGTGTGTGTGTGTGTGTGTGTGTGTGTGTGTGTGTGTGTGTGTGTGTGTGTGTGTGTGTGTGTGTGTGTGTGTGTGTGTGTGTGCACCTGCTTGCCTGTCAGGATCAGCGTCGTGTGTATATAGTATGTCTGTTTCAATATGTCTGCATCCCCGCCTCTGTATGCTTGCTATGTCTATACACGTCTCGTGTCTGAAGCATTTTAAGGCGTGTGCGACGGTGCAGCAGGAAGGCGGTGTAATTACACATTTCCGGAATACATATATGTCGTTTTCTTGAGAGGAAGACTTCCTTTGCAAACAAAACTTAAACTTTATCACTGTTATAAGATGCAAGCATTCTTTCTCTGTATGCTTATTTATATGTCAGGTTGCCAATCTTATATCGGTATATATCTGTTAAATTATATAGTTATGCAAGTGTTATATATATATAATATATATATATATATATATATATATATATATATATATATATATATATATACATATATATATATATATATATATATATATATATATATATATATATATATATATACAATAATATATATGTATATATATATATATATATATATATATATATATATATATATATATATATATATATATATATACTTATGTATGTATGTGTGCCTCGCTCTTCCTATCTGTTCTACCTTTTTATACATAATTTTGCACTCATACACATGCACGCAAAGCAACGCGCACACACGTACATAGACAAGGGAATACAGCTGTTAACAGGTTATACAGACCCCATATGGTCGTTATCACAGCTTCTGACCAAGTGGGTTTCCGACCTTAATGATTCATTTGACTGCTGTAGAGAGCAATGAACAGCCATGTAATTCACGCATATTTCCTGCCAGCGACATATCTCAGCGATGGAACAAAGGATTGAGTATATTCTGAAAGGGTATACCGAGCTTGACTCATGTTTATTTCACCTATGCATCTCTCTCACTTTCTCTCTTTTTCTCTCCCATATGTATATTATATATATATATATATATATAATATATATATATATATATATATATATATATATATATATATGCATATATATATATATATATATATATATATATATATATATATATATATATATATATATTATATATATATATATATATATATATATAATATATATATATATACAATATATTTATATATATATATATATGTATACTTCTGCAGTAATATATACTAAAAATAAAAAAATAAAAAATAAAAATATATAAATATAAAATATATATATATATATATATAATATATATATATATTATATATATATATATATATATATAATATATATATATATATATATACATTATATATATGTATATGTATATGTATATGTATATGTATATGTATATGTATATGTATATGTATATGTATATAAAGATAGAAATATGGATATCTATTCATACATGAACACTCACAAGTTTTTTTTCACTGATGTACACTATGAATTAAAATTATTTTCCTATTTTTTTTATTATCTTCAATCAAAAGAATTCGATATGGTTTTGTGGTTGTTTTTCCCTGTCTTTTTGTGACCATGTATTTTTATCTAAACAATTCAACGTCAAATGCCAAACAGGTGATATTTGTCGCGGCTGGGAAATGTCATTTATGTCGTGAATTTCGAAAACGCTGACACTAATTCAATGACTCTCTCTCTCTCTCTCTCTTTCTCTCTATCTCTCTCTCTCTCTCTTTCTCTCTATCTCTCTCTCTCTCTCTTTCTTTCTCTCTCTCTCACATACACACACACACACACACACACACACACACACACACACACACACACACACATACACACATACACACATACGTACACATACTCACACACATACACACACACAAAACTATATAGCTTTCTATCTATCTTTTTGTCCACCTTTCTATCTCTCTATATATTTTTCTATATATTTTTCTATGGTGCTTGACAAAGGAAGAAGAGAGAAATATCAAGAAATGCCAACCAATCTAAAAACAATAGAACTAAAAAATGCACCCCTTCCCCCACCCCTTCCCCCACCCATTCCCCCTTCCTATTAATATCTTTCGTGGACACCCAATTGTACCAATATGCGTTCTCACTGCTCCCAAAATTTATGCCACCCAAGGAAAAAAGAAGGAAAAAAGGTCGTTTCTTTACTCCCCTTCAAAAATTCTTCCTGCGGTCTGTAAAGCAATAACTTTCAGGAGCTATAACAGGTAAGCCTTTTCCCCTAAGACGAGGTAATCCCCCTATTCTGACCTGTATTTAGGGGGAAAAATACGTCTGCAAAAGACCGGATCCATCTTTACACGAACGGTGGGCACGAGAAAGGACGTTGGCTAGAACGTATTCAAGTTTTAGGGTTGTGGTCGTATGGGCCATGTGTATTTATTCTTTCCGCTTCTTTCTCTATATCTCTTCCTCTCTAACTATTTATCTATATGTTTTTCTATCTCTCTCTCTCTATTTCTCTATCTATCTACCTATCTATATACATCTCTCATTATCTGTCT
>NW_028234424.1:40909439-40914439 GCF_977035675.1 Penaeus japonicus | reverse complement strand
ATCTGTTAAAATGATACCGGTTTGGTTACCTTGATTTTTCTCTCTTGTTTTCTCATTCATTTTCTTTCTTTCTTTACCTTCGTCGTTTTACTTTAGGCGGAAACAAGGCTGTTTGATTTATACCAAACACCAGCGTATTAAGTATATCAGATTCTAACAAACAAGATGTGAATAGTCTAGCTAGTTATGATATCACTCTGACAGTCATTTGTGAAAAGATAACAAACTCTCAAATAGATACCACAACAAGCAAACAATTCCCTATAAAGCCTAATCAGTATTATTGAATATAATTTGTAGCTTGGTAATAACATCCAGTAAGAATTAAAAAAAAAAAATAGAATAATGCCCTAGCAGGATGTGATATAAGTAGACAATCGTATTCCAATCTGTCTTTACCCTCTTATTCTAACTCTCTCTATCTATCTATCTATCTCTATCTCTATCTCTATCTCTCTCTCTTTCATTCTCTTCCCTTCCTTCCCCCTCCATCACCCTTTCCCTCCCTTTCCTCCATACTCTCTCTCCCTTTCCTTCCTCTCCATCATCCTTTCTCTCCCTCTCCCTCTCTTTCCTTCCCTCCCTCCATCCCTCTCCTTCATCTTTTCTCTCCCTCTTCCTCTCTCTAACTCTCCAGCTCTACCTATACTAGTTTATTTGTTAGTTTGTTTTTTGAGACAATAGCATGCAACCGAGTACATAACTGTTATATTCCAGTTAGATATACAACAAAACTGTCAAATGAATACCATAATAGTGCCATATCAAACAGGCAAGCCATTCCCTGGATGTCAAACGGGCGAATAGCACAGAGGAAAAAATGTTTGTCACACACAGTAACCAACTGCATTTTCATGTAAATATTCACCGACCGAAATGGTTCGTTACTGCCGGATTTTTTGAGAGATTAAAATGCTAGTAAGATGAATGGGTTGGTAAGAAATCAACGGTTGAGGAATGACTGTTGAAGGGAGCTGGGTTTCTCTCTCTCTCTCTCTCTCTCTTTCTCTCTCTCTCTCTCTCTCTCTCTCTCTCTCTCTCTCTCTCTCTCTCTCTGACTCTATTTATCTATCTATCTATCTATCTCTTTCTCTTTCTTTCTCTCTCTCTCTCTGTCTCTGTCTCTCTCTCTCTCTCTCTCTCTCTCTCTCTCTCTCTCTCTCTCTCTCTCTCTCTCTCTCTCTCTCGCTCTCTCTTTCTCTCCTTCATTTGTTTGGTTCGTGTCTTTCGTTTTTTTATTTGAATTTGTGCCCTTCTCTTTTGTTTGTTTATTTATTTCTCCCCTTTCTCCACACCCTACCCATTTTTTTAAACGGGAAACACAAAACGGAAATTATTTCAGGAGTGTGCAGGGGGGGGGGGTTAGGTGCCAGTGATCAATGCATGAAAGCTTTTAAAAGCCACTTCGACTCTATGCGGGACGGGTGTCGGTTTGGTCTCACGAGAGAATAATTGTGTTGTTGTCTTTTTTTCTCCCTTACTTTCTGTCTCATCTCTTATCTGTTTATCTATCTAATTATCTATCTTTCTATCAGTCTGTTCGTCTCTCTCTCTCTCTCTCTCTCTCTCTCTCTCTCTCTCTCTCGCTCTCTCTCTCTCTCTCTTTCTCTCTCTCTCATTATCCATTTTTATCTCCCACTATATAAAAGGGGATCCGCTGATATCATCTTACTCGTATTAGCCATTAACGAAAGAGTTATAAAAAAAAAAAATGATTATTACAATCACGCACAGCGGAATCAACTTAATGCACACCTGAGTTCAATTCCGGGCCGGCATTGTAATACGAAATCTGATCTTCACTTTTTTTTCCGCTTTCCGAGCGTCTGGGGAGAGACTCGAAGCAGGCGAACCCGTGTATTATGTGACACGGGCTTGATACAAAGCGTCTGCTCTAAAGGGGATATCTGATGCTTGAGAAAGCAAAGGCACAGCGAGTAAAGGGAAGCATTTGCTCTTCCGCCCGGAAGATTAGGCGTCGTGTAGGGAAGCAAGGCAGCGAGCTTATGATTTGCTATTGTTCTCTCACTCGCTCATTCTCCGTCTTTCTCTCTGTCTATCTGTCTATTCGTTTATCTATTTATCTGTGAATCTCTATTCATCAATATATAGTTCTATATTATTTATGTGTATGTGTGTGTGGATAGATAGATAGGTAGATGGTTAGATGATTAGATATAGATATTGAAAGGTAAATAGATATGTATGTGCACTGATAGATACATACATAAAAAGTGTGTTTATGTATATATATATATATATATATATATATATATATATATATATATATATATATATATATATATACATATATATACATGTGTGTGTGTGTGTGTGTGTGTGTGTGTGTGTGTGTGTGTGTGTGAGGGTAAATATGTCGCCAACCATTTCTATATAATAAAACTGTTCAAGATCTTATCAAGAAATAAATGAACCACCCAATATTATAAAAGTTTTTGGATAGTTTGATATCATCTTGAGGTATCTCTTGTGGGGAATTTTAAGTGAAAAGAAACTGTATGATCCTAAATTTAAAACAATAATGATCAGCTGGTTCTCTTAGCACAATATATAATCTGGCAGCTGGTCGAGCGTCAACAGGCAGACGAGTGTGGCAGGGACAGTATGGTTACTCAGTGATAAGAAATAAATTGTGCAGTATTGTGCAGTTGAGAATCACCAGCAAATATTGTTTATAAACAATTTATGCAACTATAGATTAAGATTCATAAATTTACCAGAAAAGAAAAATAATGACGTCGCAAAGAGATATACATGAAAAACTAAATTAACGAATCATGGTACTGTTTTATCTGGAATTCTTTAACTAATTTCTTCCTGGTTACATTACTGTGTTATCAACAATTTAATATCAACTTAAGAATACAAGAATTTACATACATCTACCTATTAACTTCTCCTTTAATTTTCCCAATTATTTACTCTGCAAATGATTAATATGTGCAATAGAGATGCTGCAGGTGCATAGTGGTTAACGTTCATTATATATTGACATTATTGAAAAGACCAAGAAAATTTAATGTTTTGTTACTCTGACTCGGCATCACTATGTTGATTCATCGTTTCTCGATTATTTTGATTACTCTCTCACTACATTCCTCTCATTCTCTTCATTTCAATTGCATGAATGCAGGTCACCTATAGCCTGGTCCACCTCTGCACTACACTTAATGGAGAGCCACAAAGGGTCTTGGTGTCACGTGCTTCAGGTATACAATCTTATCTGCAATGATACGTCGTAAATCAGTTTATATCTTAGCGCAAAAACAAGAAGAAAAAGAAATACATAACACTAACTAACCCTGTATGGCACTGCTACTTTCCGATGATTGTTGAGAAATATGCATTTTCCTGGAGCGTCACTGACCTGTGGCGATACATCACAGGCCAGTGTTCCTCTGAACATACGCCAGAGAAGGCAACCGCCACTCGTTCGATCAATTACTCAACTCTACATTTTCTTGGCTTTGGTTTTGGCATTTTCAGCAATATCTGTTTTCATGAATATTTGATACACAAAAACACGCCCATACAAATACACACACATACACGCACGCACACATTCACACACAGACACACGTACACATAAATATATATGTATAAATATGTATATATGTATATATTTAAGTATTTATGTATATATATAGATTTATATATATTTATTTATATATATATAATGTGGTGTGCTGTGTGTGTGTGTGTGTGTGTGTGTGTGTGCATACACACACACTTACTCATAACACACACGCACGTACTCACACACACACACACACACAGTATATATATATTAAATAGATATATATAGATATATTATATCATAAAATATTATATATGTATATATATGTATATAGAAATATAATATATATATAAATATATATATATATATAGACATTATGTATATATAGTATATATATATATATATATATATATAAAATATAATAGATATATGTATGTATGTTTGTATATATATTCCTTTGTTTCTGACTCCTCCTTCCCATCTCTATTCCTTCTCCATCACCCCAAAATTTTCTCCCGCTCTTTCTTCTCCTCTCCTCTTATTCCCCCACCCTCTATCTTCCCCCCTTGCTCTCCATCTCCTTCTCATTACAAACACAATCAAAGCACCCCACCCCCTCCATCTCCTCCCCCTTCACCCCTCCCCCCTGCTCCTTCCCCTTCCTACCCCCTCGCCCCACCGAGACACGCCCAACACATAAACACACACCTGTCCCCCCGCCCTTTCCAACCTCCTACACCTTTAGCCCCACGCCCATCCCCCGCCCTTTCCAACCTCCTACACCTTTAGACCCCCCACCCCCCCAGGCGCGGTAGGTAAGTCGAAATGATTAAGTCTACCCTGCGACTGCGTTAATTGTGGTTACCCGAGCCTCGTCTGGAGACCCTTAATACACGCATTCTAACAATTATGTGAGTCAAGCATTGCTCAAGTTGATTGTTGTTGGTGTTGCTATTATCATTATGATGGTAGTAGTCCTTATGATATTATCATCAATGAGATTGATTGCTAGTGTTATTTACATCAGTCTTTATCATTAATTTTCATTTACATTATTATCATTTGTTTATCATTCTACACACACGTAATTACATACATGCTTATGTGCTCATAGAAAATAAATATCAATATCATTATCTGTATAATCATTTTCATATATATATATATATATATATATATATATATATATATATATGTATATATACACACATATATATGAGAAGATGGTGGAATGCAGTAACGCATTTTTAATATATACAAATTTTTACCTTTCTGACCGGGACTCGAACCCGCGCCGTAAGATTGACAGGTACGGAGGTGATACCGCTCGGCTACACGACCCGACAAAAGAGTTGTTCAACCAGACGCCTTATGAGATGTCATGAACCTTACCTATGTGTTCTTAGCAGAACAGTGATAGCGATTTTTTTAGGAACAACTCCCGCGGGCACTCGGTAACAAC
>NW_028234424.1:40891939-40894439 GCF_977035675.1 Penaeus japonicus | reverse complement strand
GGGAATCCTTGGGAACGTAATATTTCTCAACGAACAGTACTGTGGTTTCGAAAGAGCGAAGCAAAAAAAAAAAAAAAAAAAAAAAAAATAGAAAGTGATGCTAGTTTTCTCACATTCCGTATTCTGCGTGAGGTGTATGTCGTCAGTTAGGAAATATATAGGTTATTCAAAGTTCATTATGACGAATAGACATAAAGGTACAAGTCTATGAAGATCTAATTAAAACGCGTCCATTAGATTCTTATCAATATTACATAGGGAGTGGAATGAAAACTTCTATGCCAAACGGATATTTAGCCATTTGCCAGACCTATTTGAATTATCAGCAGTATTAAACATTAATCATGCTGCATAGTGCATGCGGCAATGAATGTGACAATAATAATTTACGAATTGCCATTTAGATTGCAATAATTCATAGTTATATCTGCATTTCACACAAAGCAAAAATAGGCCTCGCTCTATACTTCCATTTTCTGTTTGACGCCCTTCTTTAAATAGTTGGTGCATTGCTCTTGCTCTCCCAAGCATGAATATAATCCCTTTCACACTCGCAGCTGTTAGCGAAAAGGAAATTAGGGTTCAAGCAGAAATGGTAATTATTAATTTCAAGGAATATGATTAATTTTAGAGATACATTAAAGGTCTAGCTTCGGAATAACTATTTTAGCTTTGTAAAAAAAATGGGTAGATTGATTGAGAGGGAGAGAGAGAGAGACAGAGAGCGAGAGAGAGAGAGAGAGAGAGAGAGAGAGAGAGAGAGAGAGAGAGAAAGAGAGATCCAGACAGACAAGCAGAGACAAAAACAGAGACAGAGACAGCTAGACAGACAGACAGATAAAGGGACAGAGAGAGAAGGGAATAAGGAAAAAGAGAAGAGACATGAGGAGAAGAACGAAACACGACATTCACATCAGGCAATCTCGCTCGCCCGTCCACGTATCATACCGACTCCGTCATAATGTGTTTCGCAACTTAATTACTACAGGAAGCCCTAATTACCTCTAGTCATTAACATTTAGTCTTCTGTCGCGTATCAGTTGACGGCATGTAGGGAGAAAAGCTATTAGTATGGTGGTTGGTTAAAGGACAGTGCGGGAATGTGTGTCTTTGAACCAGGATTGTATGTGTGTCTGTGTGTGAACCATGGATTTGTGTGTCTTTGAACCAGGATTATATATGTGTCTGTGTGTGAACCATGGCTTTGTGTGTCTTTGAACCAGGATTGTATATGTATCTCTGTGTGAACCAGGAATTTGTAAAATATGTCTTTGAACCAGGATTGTAAAATATGTCTTTGAACCAGGATTGTAAAATATGTCTTTGAACCAGGATTGTAAAATATGTCTTTGAACCAGGATTGTAAAATATGTCTTTGAACCAGGATTGTATATGTGTGTCTGTTTGATGCAGAGTACTTGGGTGTCTGTTTCACTGCATGAGTATCGTTGCATATCATGATATAACCTTTTCACTCTCCTCTCCCCTCGCGGTATCATCCTCTCTAGTGTAAATGACAGAACTATCGCGGAAAACATGACAGGCAGTAAACCAAAGTTAGAAAATTGGCAAAGGAAAAAAATGTTCAAAATATATATACTTCCTAACTTCGTACTCTGTTTAGACAAAAAAAATGTAAAGTAATATCTATGATAAAGACAATGTATATTAAGCTTGTATGAATTCGACCGAGAAAAGGCAACTAGATTATTCCCTTTGCAAAGTTGAATATCGTAGATCTATTTATATTCGGGTTATTACTGTGAATAATGATTAAGATATTGCATTTTACTAATAAAGGATCATAGGGAATGGCAAAATAGAATACATAATGAAAGAGAGAGAGAGAGTGATAGATAGATAGACATTACACTTTACTCCGTCTTCGTCAGTATTGTTAGGATCCTTTTGCAACCTTCGTCTCCCACATTAATAGGGGAACCGGCCACATAATGCAAAGGTTATTGGACATCATTGCACATTACATGGGACATATTGCATAGACCGGAAGAGGAAGAACATGGGAGAGAAATTACTATCATATGATAATGATCAGAATGATGATGGTAATAATGATTATGACAACGATAATAATGATAATGATGATAATAGCAATTATGGTGATGATAAAGATAAGGGCAATAATAATGATGAAAAGGATAATTATTATCATCTTTATCTTTATCATTGACATAATTACTATTATCATGATTATAATAAAAACGATGATAAAAGTAATAATGATAACAATAGTAACAATGATAATAATAATGATGATGGTAATACCAATAAAATTACTCATCATAATGATTGTAATAATCACATTAACAATTGCCATAATATTACTAATGATAATGATATTGATAATAATAACGATAAGAATGATGATGATAATAATGTCGATAATGATATTGACTATAATGACAATGATAGTAATAACAAGAATAATGATATAATCATTATCATTAGTAATTAGTATTAGTAATAATGATGATGATAT
>NW_028234424.1:40806939-40809439 GCF_977035675.1 Penaeus japonicus | reverse complement strand
CTCTCAACATGTAGATATTGTGATCATGTTTTCTTTTGTATTTCCTCAGGGCTGGCATCTTACATTCGCTCACGATATGGCTGGCAGTCTCTCCCTTTTTTCAACGCATTCTGCACAAAGGTGAAAGCTATGTTTTTGTTTTTGTTTTTTTCAATAGCAAGTTTTATCAGTTCGTCCCCAACGCTTGGTATTGCGCGGCACATATCAACGTTTGTGCCTTTATCATCAATATTTATCACTGTTGCTGTGCGTGTGTGCGATATACTTTCCTTTTCATTTTTTTTTTCTTTTTTTTTTCTTTCTTTTTTCTTTTTTTTTCTTTTTTTCTTTTTTTTTCTTTCTTTCATTTTTTTTTTCTTTTTTTTCTTTTTTTTTTTGGCCCTACTGTCTCCTGTTGTTTTTAGCAGCGGTTAATTATTCTGCTTCACATCCAATACCATTTTCACACTTTATACATCGCTCGCAACTAATAAGCAGCTTCCTCCTCTGTGCTTCGGCGCATGCATTCTTTAATCTCGGTCTGTCCTGCGCTTTAGGCGCTGTCATCAGGTTCCTGGTCTACCTGTCTTCCTTGCTCTTTATTCTTTTAACTCATTTACCGCGTCCCTTTTGATAAATTAGCACTATATAATAAAAGAGAGAGCACATTGTATTGTCTATAATTTTTGTTTTTCTTTCTTTATTGTATTATACTATTTTCTCCTCCTCTCAATATTTTCACCATTTGGTAATATGCTATCTCTACCGCTATTTTTTTTTTTTTTTTCATAACCGCTATAACAGTTAATTAAAATATTCCTCTTTGATATTTCCGGCCTTTGCCTTTCAAAAATATCAGTCATTGGTATCAATCAACGATAAATGAGTTGAAAATTGAACATCGAACAATTCCCCTTTGGATGTTAATCTTTCCAAAAATAATTCCATATAATGGTAGAAAGTTCACTATTTTCTACGAATTTCTTGATTTGAGACATTCGAACTCGCTCTAAGCATTTCAAAGTCCACAGTGTTGAAAGTCTTGTAATTGTCCATTAGTGTGACGGAAACGTCTTTGTATCCTCGTTTACATTCCTGTAAGATAATTTTTTCTATAATCATTTGATCAATCGTTCCTATCAGTTCTCCCGATCTGCTATATCTTTCTATGTACCTATATAAACTATTACGATTACGTTGGCCAACCTTTTGAACTTGGGAGGCAAGCAAGATGTGTAATTGTCAACTGTAATTCCATTTGAATAGTTAGCTTTAAAGAAGTTATCCAACTCATTTAATTATATCGTCCATGCAGTTCTGTGCAGTCCTGCCATTTTCTTTGCACAACCACATCAGTTACTATCAGGTCGTGAGGTCCTTCTTTTCTTAGCTTTGTTGTTTTATCAAATTTTCTGCGATTGTTATTTTACTCTCAGCTCTTTTACCCATTCTGCTTCGGTATTATTATGTTTTCAATTGCTTCGGATATCTTTCCAGAATACTGTATTTTGCTGGGCTTTGAATTTCGCTTCTCTATTTTGGTTTTCTCCATCAAGATCTTGGTAAACCTGGTCGTAGCGGAAAATTCGATTTTGAGTTGACTGTTCCATTCATACCACCGGATCTTTGACGGTTGGACGCCATGTCTCTGCCAGAGTTCTACATTATTTAATAATTAACTCATACTATAGTCATGGTGCTTCAAGATGTTAAATTTTCCCTTCTTTCTTTTTCTATTATTTTTTAATTCTCCAAGATGTTAATGTGCTTTCTCATTTAATGAATTCCCTGTTCTATTCTTGTCCAGAATGTTTTTTTGCTTTCGGGTTCCACTTTCTGCTCCATATGTGTTCCCGCTGCAGTAATTAATCAAATTGAGTCACCAGCCTTCCCTTCTTTTACAGCCTTATTAAGCGTGTCATCAGAAGTTCATGATCTTATTCTTCCTCGTCTCAAACTTCCTTCTTACGTTCCTCGACAGATCATTCCTTGTTTCTGATTACCCTTCCCTAATTGCATCGAAAAACACTTCTTTCATTCCATATCCTATATGCCTTTTATCTATCACCTCTTACTGACTTGTCCCTCCATCGCCTGAGTAACCGAGGCCGTAACATAACAGCAGTATTAATCCCGTTGTTCCATTACATTCTGGCCCTCACAGGATTACGACAGAGCCCACGCTGCTCGTCCGTGGGACACCTGCCGGGCGAGCGCTCTCACTGTTCCTGGACTCAGTCACATTCCCTCCGTTAACTAGTTTATTATTAACAGGCAGAGCACTCGTAACGTCACAAACATCGATGGTTTCAGCGAACACCGCCACCAGGCAGGGTTGCCATCCAGGGATAAAGAGTCAGCCTGCTTGTGACGCTGACTATCTGACACATTATGATATTTCAAGGTCTGTACTTTGTTCAGCGGTGGAATGGAGCTATGTATAATTGTTTGGTATAATTCATTTCCTTTGACCCTGTTGCCCGGTATGCTCGAAAAGCAGTGGTAGTGACAGGAGCATCAT
>NW_028234424.1:40781939-40789439 GCF_977035675.1 Penaeus japonicus | reverse complement strand
GGGAGGTCGCTTGCATCTGGTGTTCCTCCCTCTCTCCCTTGCTCTTGCTTTCTCTCTCTCTCTCTCTCTCTCTCTCTCTCTCTCTCTCTCTCTCTCTCTCTCTCGCTCTCTCTCTCGCTCTCTCTCTCGCTCTCTCTCTCGCTCTCTCTCTCGCTCTCTCTCTCGCTCTCTCTCTCGCTCTCTCTCTCGCTCTCTCTCTCGCTCTCTCTCTCTCTCTCTCTCTCTCTCTCCCTCTCTCTCTCCCTCTCCCTCTCCCTCTCCCTCTTTAGTGAGACTAAACTTCTCATCAGAGTAAAAAATCGAAATGGATCAAACGTTTACTGTCTGTGTTTCATTTTATTTTTGTACCAACGTTACTGTGTGTTGCTTTCGTATTAATGTAAGTATTGAGGAGGGATGAGTGTGCATGTGTGCAATCGCGCGTAATTTACTGATTTCTTCATCAATTCATAGATAATAGACAAGAGCCAAAAGACTTCTTACCTCATTGGCCTTTGGTAGAGGGTCTTCTTCTCCACCACAACACATTGATAGACTTCTCTCTTGTGAGCTCGCGTCAGGCCTGAAGAAAATTATATAGTAAAGGTGTGCATTGTTATTTTATATTCATATAAGTGTGTATATACATTTGTGCATATTCTTGAATGGTGTCTCACTCACACCTAAATACATGTAAAGTATAAGGGCATGTGTTGTTAATGTATGTCTCACGTTTTTTTTCAATAGAGCTTTCTTTATACTTACATCTATTCACCTCTATATCTTTAGTGTATGGTATTAATTTAACGAAAGATACAAGTAAGCATAGCACATGTTTATAAAGTCCCCTGACCTTCCACAAGGGAGTCAGCCTTCACAGCAGGAGAGAGCTTGACCTGGTCTGGCCTCGTGACCTCCTCCTCTATCTGCACGCTGTCACCGTCCACCTGGAACACCTCACACGCCGTCTGTCAACAACAAAAAACTCAAGCAATCATTTTTGTTTCGTCTCTTAGTTTAACGATCTTTCGCTATCAGAATAAACACGTTCGCTGCTTTTAGTCTGTGACATTCTGTATTTCGCTCTGAAGCGCGTCACTCACGCACAAAGTCAAGAGTGAAGGGACACATCGCACAGTATGACCTGTTGATAAACAAACATATGAATAGCAGTTTCCAGCGAATGAAACAAGAAACATACATGCAGAGATAGATAGACAGATAGATAGATAGATTGAAAGATAAATAGATAGATAGACAGATAGATAGATAGATAGACAGATAAATAAATAGATATAAGGATCGATATAGATAGAGATAGAAGGCTAGAAAGAGAAAAAGATAGAGATACATATAGGGAGACTGAGTGAAAGAGAGAGAGAGTGAGAGAGAGACAGACAGAAAGAAAGAGAGATGTGAGAGACAGACAGACAGAGAGAAAAAAAAAAGCATTCGAAAAAAAAAAAAATAAATAGAAAAATCAGAGCACTGGGTGACTTGCACCGACCTTGAGCACATTAGACGACCACTTCTGGAAGGCCATTCTCTGGTCGTCGAGGTCGTCGCCGCACGACACCTTCAGGATCCTCGTCCCGCCCACCAGCCCCAGCAGGTGGTCCACGTACCTCCCGAAGGCGCAGAAGTACTTGTAGTTGCTGGCGCCCAGGGCGAACACGGCGAAGCTACGGGAGGGGGGGGGGGTAAGTGACATGGGGGGAGGAAGGATGGAGATGGCAGAGAGGGAGGGAGGAGAAGGGAGAGGGAGAGAGGGAGGGAGGGAGGAAGGGAGGAAGATGGGGAGTGAAAAGGAGAGGGAGAGAAGGAAGGAAGAATGGAAGGGATGGGGGAGAGGTAAGTGTGGAAAAAAGATAGGGGAAGAGAGGAAGAGACGGTTAAAGGAGAGAGAGAGAGAGCGGGAGAAAGTGAGAGATAATGGCGAGACATGTACACGAAAAGACAAACAAACAGATACATAGGCACAGATAGAATTAGAGAAAGGTCTCTTTTGTTAAAAATTGCACACGATAGACTGATTTCAACGGATGGCAGTGATGGAGATTTTTACTATTAATATATCATCAAGTTTTCACTAATTCTGATAAATGATAATGACAATAGCAGTGACAATGATAATAATCATAAGGATAAAACTGATAATAATAGGTGTGATGATGATTATTTAAATCATATAAAGAAAAAAAAGGAAAAGATAAAAACATCAACAACGACAATGCCAATATGAATAATAAGAACAATAATAAGACTAATAACCAAAACACTAAACAGGCCAATAATATTATTATCAAGAATAACACTAACAATCGCAGAAACTCTTCCCTCATAATATATATATATATATATATATATATATATATATATATATATATATATATATATATAAAAGGTCGTAGGAAGTAATTTTAAAATCCCTCTTCCTCCAAACATACTCACTAGATGGCTCTGTCTCTTCCTCTAAATATACTCACTAGATGGCTCTGTCTCTTCCTCCAAATATACTCACTAGATGGCTCTGTCTCTTCCTCCAAACATACTCACTAGATGGCTCTGTCTCTTCCTCCAAACACTCTCACTAGATGGCTCTTTCTCTTCCTCCAAACGTACTCACCAGATGGATCTGTCTCTTCCTCCGAATATACTCACTAGATAGCTTTGTCTCTCCCTCCCAACCCACTCTCTAGACAGCTCTGTCTCTTCTTCTAAATATATTCACTAGATGGCTTTGTCTCCTCCCCCAAACATACTCACTAGATGGCTCTGTCTCTATATCCGAACATACTCGCTAGATGGCTCTGTCTCTTCTTCCAAATATATTCACTAGATGGCTTTGCCTTTTCCTCCGAACATTCTCACTAGAAGGCTCTGTCTCTCCCTCCAAAGATACTTACTAGACGGTTTTCTTTCTCTCTCCCGTCACGTGGCTGCCGTTCAAGTGTCCTACGAGGTCTTGTGAGGACTTCCTGAGGGTGAGGCGGTTAATCCAACTGCCAACCGTTGCGCTCCTGCTCCGTTTCTCGTCCTGCGATGCGATGTCTGGCAGGAGGGGGGGAGGCAGGGTATGTAGATGGATAAATAAATTGATATTTGCGTGTGCTCGCGCGCGCGCTTGTGGGGGGTTCAGCTGCTGCTCCTTTGGGTCGTCCGTAAGCTCATTGCTGGCAGGAGCGGGGGAGGCAGGGTATGTAGATGGATAAATAAATTGATATTTGCGTGTGCTCGCGCGCGCGCTTGTGCGTGTATGTGTGTGTGTGTGTAGAAATTAAAATTGGCTACTATAAGATATAAACAATATGCGGAGAGATTTTTAACTCAAATTTGTTATATGTAAGAAATATAGATTAATTACTTAGTTTATTTCCATTTGATTTTTAGGTGACCACAAGTGGAAAAGGTCGACTGATAAAAAAAATCGAGTATCATGCCTATTGAATGTTCATGCACTTACATTTTATAATCATTGTAGTGCTCACGGAAGGTCCACCTGCGGGCAAAGAATATGGAATGGTGACATATCAGAGAGAGGATATGCAATAGTGCAAGACATGCAAGCGTTCGTTGTCATTTCATTGCCAGATGGGGAACCAAGAATAAGCATATCAGCATGGTATTACAGCATCACCAAACTATAAATACAAAAATCCACAACTCGAGCCTTCTGGTAAATAATATTTCGTGTCGTCGCTCTAGCAAAAACATGATCATAAATTAATAACTTTTCTAATTTATGTTTGTATTTATCGAGCGTCTCTTTTAAAGTGCTTTAATTTTTGTATTATTGAATCTGAATTTTTAATTTCACAAAAGGTATCAATCATGATGACAAGGAATTTATGGCATTCACTGAAGTTGAAGTGTGGTAAGGTAGTCTACGAACTAGTTGGGTAGACAACCTATTCGAAACATCAGGCATGTAGTGTTACTAAAGTCTATAACAACTTTGACATGATTGGTTGATATTCGTGAATAAGCATGAAATACAATGTTCCCTTTTCCTTATGTATGCGAAAAGACACAATTTTGGAGAGCTACAACGTGAATGCGAGATCAAAAATGAATAACAAGACACAGGCAATTACTGGTACTCTCTTCCTAAATATGTGTTTAGAGGTTAAAAATGTCGACCTAGGCAAGAGCTGAATATACACCTTTTTGATAAAGGCAATTTTAATTTTAAAAAATGTTCGAGCTGTAAGGTCTATGTAAAGTTGGTTAAATAATACAACAAATTAAAAAACAGCAACTCACTTCTGCTGTACTGCTTCTGGCATCATGTCCTCATATAAGTCCTTCACGAAGTCCTGTTGATCCAAAGAATCGTAAAGAATCACCGTGATCGTGTCTTTCAGAAAGTTGATGAAAGTTTAGATAAATCCACAGAAATAGAGAAGATTTATCAGTCAGAGTGCACATGCAATAGTTATAAAACATGCAAGAATTAAGATGTTTTACTGTCATAGCATTAATAGACCTAGCCGTAACCTTTATCAAATCAGCATATTATCACAATATCAACAAACGCTAGGCATGATTGGCCTATATGTCCATACGGTCACAATTCCAAAAGTAAACTTAATCTCGAGGCCAGACAGCGCCCCTTTTCGCTCAAGGCTGACCGACCTGCGCCTGCAGTGGAGGGTCGCCGTTGCCAGCCGTCGGGACCACCGCCAGCACGAACCGCTCCTCCTTCACGTCGCTCGCCTCGAAGTCTTTCATGTTGCGGACCTGAGGGGGGGAGAGCAGAGGCTGAGGTGCCTTTTCTATTCAGTCTCTCGATTTTGTTCTCGCTCTTGGTTTCTCTCACGTTTTCGTCCTTTCTCTCTCTCTTTTCCCTCTCTATATATATCTCTCTTTTCTCTCTCTCTATCTGTCTTTCACTTTCTGCTCTCTCTCTCTCTCAGACTTCTTCCTCCTTCCCTCCCTCTTTTCCTAACACCTTCCAACCCCCTCCGTTTTCTTTCTTCCTTTCCTCCCTCCCTCCCTTCCCCTTTTCCCCACTTCCCTCCATTCTCACCCACCCCCTTTCTTTTCCCTCCTTCCCTCCTTCCTTTTCCACGTTCCCTTTCCCATTCTCCAACCCTCCCCCATCCCCACCCCTTCTCACCTGAACACTGAAGTTATTCCTGAACACATCCGCGAGTTCGTGGGCAAACGTCTGCGACTTTCCTGTCTCTGTGGCGAAGAGGATGGTTGCTCGCACCCTCCGACTAAGAGCCCGCGTGTACAGGACGCTGCTGAACCACACCGCCCTGGACGAAGAAAACTAGTTTGGTTTTCTCGGTTCTATGTATCTTTTATGTTATTATGACCACCGATGTATTATATGTAGTTACTTGTTTGTCACATAGACCCATCCCACCCTCAGACCTCCCAGGGACCACTCACAAGGCGACCATCCTGAAGGAGAGCCGCTGCTTGCCGCCTCCGAGCTCGCCCTCTTCGCCGCTCAGCATTCGGTTCTGCTTGGCGAAGGCGACCCAGGCCACCTCCTGGTACTCGTAGCCGGGCTTCAAGTAGTAGAGTGACATCTCCTGATGGAAGACGGGCGTGAGGGAGCCCGAGATGGGCGGCACGATCCACACCCAGTCGGCTGGACACCCGCCTCGCTCCCGGTGCTCGTTGGCGAAGAACTGCATGAAGGACTCGGACACCGAGTGGTGGTCCACCAGGGTCACCTTCGCTTGCTGGGGGCGGGGGGGGGGGGGGGTAGTCGGCGGTCAGAAATGTCAAGAAAATAATCTGGTCAAAAGGAAAGAGGGGGAAGTTACATTCCACACGCACCTGGTACGAATGCAACACTGCAAGGTTGACCTCGAGTGCAGCCTGGTCCTTCCACAGCGTGACGGGAGTGCGGGTGTCCAGTCCGAGTTTGTCTCCCACTTCCTGAAGAGAAGAGACAGTTCTTGATTCAAGGAATTAACACACGGCGGAGAGAGAGTAAGTGAAAGACGAAAAGAGGAAAGGGAGCGAAGGCGACCGAGAAAATAACCGAAGTATCTGAAAAGAGACAAGAAAATAGGCATTTGTCCCTGCTGATTAGAGCTCTGACAAAAGCTCTAGCCCTGGCCGTTGCTAACGGTTACATTCCAAACAAAACAGTTCAACTGCGATGAAAACAATTCATTATGAGGCCATTCAAGGAATTCAAGCGAAATTCGTTTCTGAAGAAGCAACAGGGGAGCAGAAGCAGACCAGACGAACCGCGTCCCTTACATCATGTTCGTCCGGAAGGAAACGCAGACAACAGCAGACGAGCGAGAGCCTCACCTTGATGACGTCGTAGCGCTGGGCGTCGCAGAGGTCCCTGCTGGCGATCTCGGACGACAGGTACCACCCGTTGAAGGGCGCGGCGGAGAACTCGACGCCGCCGCAGTCCAGCATCATGCCCGACACGGCCGGCAGCGCGAACCACTCCAGGCCCAGGTCCTTGAACCAGTCGTACCTGAGGGCGTGGTTGGAGGGGGGGCGGTTCGTCTTTTGTTTGGGAGGGATTGTGTCGAGAAGAAACGGTGGCCTGGCTTTCAAAGTGTGAAAGAAGGATTTACCGAAGTAAAGCCAAACGAGTGAATGAATCGTAGGGGAATGGCATGTACATACACACATCCATTATATACATACATGGATTCATACATGTATACACATACACACACACACAAATATATATATATATATATATATATATGTATACATATATATATACATATTAATATATATACATATTAATATTATATATATATATATGTATATATATACATATTAATATGTATATATATACATAGTATGTATATATATAGAATATTGATATATATATATGTATATATACATATTAATATATACATATATATGTATATATATATACATAATATATATATACATATTGATATATACATATACATATTGATATATATATACATATAAATATATATATATATATATATATATATACATATTAATTAATATATATATATGCATATAAAAGATTAATATATATATATACATATTATATATATATATATATATATTGTTTATATATATATAAATATGTATATATATATATATATATATAATATATATATATATATATATATATATATATATATATATATATATATATATAATATATCTATTATATATATATATATAATATCTGTATATATATAAATATATATATATATATATATATACATACAACAGGTGCGCGCGGCGTGTGTGTGTAGATATATATATTTTATATTTCTTATAAACACCCACACATATATATATATATAAAAAAATATATATATATATATATATATTATATGATGTGAGTGTGTGTGTGTGTGTGTATATGATATTATGTGTGTATATATACATATTTATATATATAATATACAAACCAACCTATATAAATATGGGGGGGATTATCATATATTATTATATATATATATATATATATATATACATATGTATATATATGTATGTATACATATATATGTATATATATATTAGAATATATAAATATATATA
>NW_028234424.1:40744439-40751939 GCF_977035675.1 Penaeus japonicus | reverse complement strand
TATCATATCATTGTGATATCCAGCAAATCAAAGTACTGTTGAAATCATCATCTTTCAGTTATATATTAATATCTTATTACAAGATCAGATATCATAACTTACTCAACTATCACAAAGGATCATCAGGCGAACACGAAACCCCACTATAAGTATGCCCTCATCACATACTACCGCATACACAACCTATGATCATCACATAAAACTCTCCAGGAGCAAGCTATTCCAGAGCGCCCTGTCCCTGGGTCGTACCTGATGGAATCGAAACCCTTCCTGGAGGTTGATCCACTTGCGCTGGCACTGGCACCCCTGCACCTCCTGGCACTCCTCCGACATCTGGTGCGCGATCTCCTGAGGGGGGGAAGGGGGGATTCTTCAGCTGCGTCGCGACATCATTTCGATTTCGGTATTGCCTTTGTCGTTACGTTATACTACAATCCGCACGAACTTTGACATCGTAGTTATTTTCGTTGCGGCTTTTTATGGTCACTATTATCCGTTATGTATATATTTTGTGTATATGTGAATATATACACCAGAAGAAAGAAACAACTGACTAAATAGTATATAGTAACAGCTGACAAAACAGCAAAAGAAAAAGAAAAAAAAAACAGCTGACTAAATAACAAGAAAGACTAAATAGAAAAAAAACAGACAACTAAATAGAAAAAGGGTGATAAAATGGCAAAAGAAATAAAGGAAAAAAAACACAGCTGACTAAACAGCATATACAAAAACAAAAACAAAAAAACAGCTAAGAGTAAAAACAGCTGACTAAACAGCATATACAAAAACAAAAAACAGCCAAGAGCAAAAACAGCTGACTAAATAGAAAAAAAAGGCTGACAAAACAGCCCCGCACTCGCCTCCCACGTCTCGTCGGCGTAGTCCGCGGAGGCCAGGAACATGTCCCTCTGCTCCAGCACGAGGTCCAGCAGCAGGTGCACGGCCGCCTCCGTCCACACGAAGTTCCCTGTCGTGCACAGAAGCGGTTATGGCTGGATCTCCAATGATTATCTACCTGGCTGTCTGCATATCTATCTATATATCTGTCTAGATATCTCTCTAACCATCTAGAAATCGGTCTATCTTCTCATCTACATATTTATATGTTTACCCGTTTATCTATCTATCTATCCAATCCCATTGCTCACACGACCACATGGATGTTACGTGTTATTTACCGTCCACTGTAATCTCATGATAGTCAGAAGTCCCTTGCATTTCCTCCTCTGGGCCCCGGGACATCCTGGAACAGATAAATGATAGCATAAAAAAAAGAAAGAAAGAAAAAGAAAAGAAAAGAAAAGAAAAAAATATATATACATAATGTTTTCACACACACACACGCATACGCACACACACACACACACATACACACGCACACGCACACGCACACACACACATACACACACACAAAAGTAGACAGTGCACGAAATCATCTCGAGTTTTGACAAGAGATTCTAAAAATAATCATATTCAACCTTGACGAGAGAAGTACAAAACAACGCAGCATATAAATCAAAGAACGAGTAAACATCATCAAAATATTTATGTTCATAACGCAAAATCTTAGAACACAAAATCTTCTTAAATTATCACACATGACATACATATACTAGCTAATCACAGCCTCAAAACAACAAAAAATAATAGTTGTACCTCGAACGGTCTAAAGAAAACTATAAGAGAAAATGGTTCAATTTCAGCACTAACTAAACAAAAACTTCGTAACCCTCACGCTTGTTCTCTCATTCCCAGGGGGTCGATTTCCTTCCCAAGGATATGGTGCAGAGCGTCGAAATACTCGAACCGGTAGCTGGTGTCGCCGTGAATCTGCTTCTGGAGGACTTTGACGTAAGTGCCCTGGAGAGGAAATTCACAAATGATGATAATAATAATAATAATAATAATAATAATAATAATAATAACAATAATAACAATAACAACAATAATAACAATAATGATAATAATAATAATCATCTGCTACCGTTATGGTATGTTGGTAAATCAATTATATAAAAATGTGAATAATGAAGAGACATGTAATTCAATATTTTTATACCAGGATGGTCCATCTTGATCAACTTCAGCTATAACCCTATATGTAGAGGGTCACAAACTGAATTTGTGTCTTCCTATCTGAATGGCTAAACACTCTACCATGTTGATAAATTGGCAGAAGCCCATTGTACGCAAAATATATTTATTAGAGGATGAGACTGAAGATGAAATCCAGGTGGATTTCGAAACTGTAGTCTCATCTTCTAATGAATATTTTCTGCGTATAGTGGGTTTATCTGTCATCTTCCTATCTATTCATACACCTCCCTCTCTCGCTCTCGCTCTCGCTCTCTCTCTCTCTCTCTCTCTCTTCCTCCCTCCCTCTCTCTCTCTCCCTCCCTCTCTCTCTCTCTCTCTCTCTCTCTCTCTCTCTCTCTCTCTCTCTCTCTCTCTCTCTCTCTCTCTCTCTCTCTCTCTCTCTCTCTCTCTCCGGTTGAGTCTCCAGGAGAAGGAGGAGGAAGATGAAGAGGAGGAGGAGGAGGAGGAGGAGGAGGAAGAGGAGGAGGAGGAAGAGGAGGAGGAGGAGGAGGATATGAAGAAGAAAAAGAAAAAGAAGAAAAATTAAAAGAAGAAGAAAAAGAAAGAGGAGGAGGAGGAAGAGAAGGATGTGGGTGAAGAAGAGGAGGACGGAGGCCATAAGCGGAGAACAATAGGAGGCCGCGCGGCGGGCCCACCTTGAGGTTCCTCCACTTCTTGTCGCACTCGGCGCCCGTGCAGTGGTGTCCTTCGGCACGCATCCTCTCGGCCACGGCCTTCCAGATCATCTTCTTCTTCTTGGTGCCGTCGTAGAAGTCCTCGAAGAAGTCCTCCACCTTCCCGATGAGCGACAGGATCTGGCGGCGCCCCCAGTGGAACTCCGGGTCGGCCTCAGGATGCAGGGGCGCCGCCGCCGTGGTCGGGAGTGCCACGGGGGGCGCCAGCGGCACAACCGCGGCTCTCGGGGCAGGGCCGGCGGCGGCGTCCGGCGGGAGCACGACCGTGTCGGGGGCGCCGTGGGCCGCGGCCAGGAGGGTGCACGGGGCGGCGGCGGCGACGGCGACGCCCTTCAGGGACACTACCGGGGAGAAAGGGAGAGGATGGAGGCGCAGGGCATGCGGGGGGGGGGGGGGCGAAGGCGATGATTAGGATGGCGTTGATGAGAGGAGCAGTCGGAGCAGTAATGATAATGACAATAATAATCATTATCAAACTGCAACATTAATAACAGCAGCAAGTCGTGAGATTCATTTTGAAAATAACGATAGCAACAAGAAGAGCGGAGATGATAATATTTGTAATGATAACAATGATAATATCAACAATCAGCAATCAGCAACAGCAATCATAACAATAATACTATCAAACAATGAACACAAAAATAATAATAAATAATAGTAACAAAAAATAAAATAAAACTAATGGCAGTAAAAAATAATAATAAAAATGAAATAATAATGACGATAATGATAATAATAATATAAATGATAGTAATAACAATAATGATAACCATAATAGTGATAGTAATAGTAATAATATTAATAATAACAACATTAATAAAATAACAGTAATACTAACAAAAGTTACAATAATAACAAGGAGAAAAAGGAAAAGAATACCCTCAACAACGACAATGATGATGATGATGATGATGATGATGGTGATGATGGTAGTAGTAGTGGTGATGATAATGATGATGATGATAACCACAAAAACAACATTAATCTTAATGTTTATGATGAGGGTAATATGAACCACAACAATAACGAAAGAACAAATGATAATTACTTTAACAACAACAACAACAATAATAATAATAATAATGATAATAATAGTAATAATAACAACAACAACCAAAACAACTAAAGATTAGCTTTTCTATCCTCATCATTGTTATTTATATCATTACTCTTATCTTTAACATTATCATTATCATCATTATCATTATTATTATCATTATCATAATAATAATAATTATTAATATTATCACTTTCATAATAATAATAACCATGATTATTATCATCGTTATTATTTGTATTATTATAATTATAACTATTATTATTTGTATTATTATTATCATTATTATTTAATTGCTATTACTATGATTATATTATCATTATTATCATTATTATTATCATCATCATCATCATCATTTCCACTATTATTATCATTATCATTATTATAATTATTACTATTATCATTATTATTATTAACATTATTATTACTATTACTATTATCATTATCATATATATTATCATCATATTTTCATTATCGTGATCATTATCATAACAACAAGAACGCCAACATAAGCAAAACTAACGGGAACATCAATAATAACAATGACAATAGCAGTAGTAATGATAATGAAAATAATAATAGTCCTTATCTTCACTGTTGAAGCCATTAACACATTATCACTATTTTCACAATTGCCGGAACTATAATGACAACAACAAGAAAACAATAGACAAAACAATATCAACCCAAAAAACACACATGATTCCCTTTGATCGCAAACAAAGTCTACAAATGACAGTGCCAGAAGAGACACCATAGTGATGTATTTCAGAGTTGTGAATGGGAATTAATAATTTCACAGCGCAAGAGAACTTACAGCTTTGACTGAATGTACGTTTATGGTGACATGACACCGACACGCAATTGATTGCTCACTAGATACTCATAGTCATTTTATGGTTCATGATAGTAATGGAATTCCCTTTATCCGAACTCCGAAATTCCCGCTATCCGGATTCAAGGCAGCGGAACCTAGCCATTTTGTGCTTGATAAGCACTTTTTAAGCGGATTTTCGAACCCGAGCCAATTCTTCTGTTATTTATGGGTTATTTATCTTATATAGAATGCCTCACCTTTAGGATCCTCGCCGGAGTCCATGACGAGGGTCGGGGATAGGAGCAAAGAGTTAGAAAGCGGGATAAAATGCGTTAAACAGAGAAAAATGGCGAGATAGACTTCACGCTCAAGACCGAGTCCACTTTTGCGCTCGGCTTTTGTCACTTGTTGTTGGGATTCGAAACTAACACGAAAATAAGCCATGTGCGTTCATTGTTATTACATATTATGCATAAATTCGTATGGTATCATTCTCATCCACCCAATAATCATATGAATATAAGACAATCGTTTAAATTTTATGCGATAAAAAAAACTTATAATTCTATACCTGTTGTTTATTATCTGAAATCAAGACGTATTTCCGATATACACGATACGCATATATTTTCAAGAAATAGATCTTTATAATTTCATTACCTATCTAATCCAGAAGTAAACAGAAAATATGAATTATTTTCATATATAAAGTTGCGCTTCCCCGACGTCACTTGTCACCCGCAAAAGTAAACAACAAAGATGGTGGTGAGTAAACACGTGAAACAAGCATTTTCTTGTTTTGATGAGTTATTCTGCTGTTTCTACTTCATGAATTTCATTTCAGATGTCATTTTTGGATAAGAGTTGGCTTATTCGAATGTATTAAAGGATTATTAATTATCATCAATTGTAGATTTCTATTCAGGATGGGTTTTATAAATTTCAATTTGATTATAAAGTTTTTTTCATTTTGTGGAATAGCATAAAACATTGTACGACATAGGTTGAATCATTACAGCTTATATAACTTTGTTCAGTATTGTTAATTTACACAATGGTAATTTATCCATCAAGGTCATAGTTATCACTTCTAATGATAGTGGTATTGATATGATAGACTGCTTATGATGTGCTGCAATTATTTTAGTATATAAATGTCTGGAAGAAACCTACGAGTCTGAAGCTGGCCTCACATCTATCGTCATAACCTCTGTTACCTCTCCGTCGAAAGTTAACTAACCGCTCCTAACTTACTGTAGTAGTCTGAGAGCCATTTGCCTTGTCAGACTAAAAGTCATTCACTCACATCACATCATGTGGAAGATATCTAGGTAAATATATTGACCATGACAAAAATTCTTTCACTGACAAAATTATGTTTTCGTTTATGGTTAGCTGTGATTATAACAAACCTAGTGTTTATTTCCTGTACAAACCTTTAATATCTGTGGTAGCAAGTGCTCCTCCCTCCCTATCCATCTGGGTAAATTTTCTGAATAATGCTGCATGACTAAATACCACAAAAGGGGATTCAGTAGAATCCTCTCACCCTCCACTACTTGCATACAGTGGATATAATCTGTGATTCCACCGCTTTACCCCACAATCTGGGTCCCAATCGTAGGGGAGGGCATGAAGTATATCGGGGAAATTACGGGTTAATATATGAATAGTTTACATTGATATGTATCGCAAATATACCTTAGTTTCATCTTATACCTGCGTACTGTAAATTAATAATGTTATAGATGCAGTTTCTTTTCGATTTATTCATCTGCATGGCTTAATGTGTGCTCCGTGATTAACCCTCTCTGGACGGGTGGTACAGCATGTGTACCGCGCATTCAAAAGCCCAGTTGCCGGGCGGCACAGTATTGTGCCAGCCATTCAATTGATTTAGGCCTAATAATTCGAACGCCCTGGCATTTGGACATTCAAGGCTAGAATTCCCCCGTCGGGGATGGGTTAAGTGAATTTGGCTGGAGTTTTGAATGCATTATTTTTGGGGTATTTTGTCTACAAAATTCTAACTGGAACCAATACAGCAAACACATAATACAACAACCAACTCAAAACTTGGTCAAAAACTCTATCTCACATGTTCACCAACAATAAGAAACATGAAAATGCTATGATTGGCCAGTTGATCTAAGTGTAACTCTCATTAGTTGTCACCGATAGAAAAACTAAACAACTTAAAATTGTTTTTCATTAAATGTCCGTTTTTAAAACAAGTGAAAATCAGGCAAAACGAAAAGACATCAGTCGATTGTTTACAAGTGCAGGATGAAGTCAGAGTACCTGATGTGTGCTGAGTGCCCTCCCCTACTATTTAACTCATTGCTGACAGGGCGCCTAACGACCTAACTGGTCGTCAAGGCAGCTGGTCTATGGTCTAGCGGCACTGGCTAAAAATTAGAGGGATGGGGAAAGGGGGGGGGGATTGTGTGTAAATTCAATCATTTATGGATAGTAGAGATTGAGAAGAATCCATAGATACCACTTTTTTTGTATTTAGTAATGGATTGTTATTCAGAAAATTTATCTCCATCTGGCTTGGGGAACCAAACTGAAATTAGGAATTTTGGTAAAATTCCATTTCACAACCATCGAATCTTGTAATTTTAATATTCGTTTGCAATCCTTCCAGACAGGTATTACATGAATCTGCTGTTGTTTTCTATGAAAATAATGGTTCAGAATTATTAGAGTAAAACAGGCTTAAATGTAATAAATATGTACTAAAACTTGTAAAAAAATACAAAAATATTTTTAATTGGCCTTGTCATGAGTTACACACTGTATTATCATGATCAACTTTTTAACAATGTATCATGGTGTATCAAAAC
>NW_028234424.1:40731939-40739439 GCF_977035675.1 Penaeus japonicus | reverse complement strand
AGGTGAGAGAAATATGGGCTTCTTTGAAGTTATTTAATTTTGTTTTGGTTATTTATATAAGTAGATATATAGATTGAGTAACTTTTCCTCCCTTCCTTCCTCCTATTCCTCCTTCTTTGAAACTTGAAACTCAGAAAAAGCAATGTGATCCGAATTGCCCCCCCCTCCCTTTTTTTTTTAGAAATCCCTTTTCTCAATAGTTGCTTATACCTCCTCATTAACCCACCTATGACAGGGGGCATTTATTTGCCTAATTCCACTCCCACCTGCAATATGGCAAGCTCACCCCCCTTTTTTATAGATAAAGTCAAGGAATATATATATTTATTTATTTATTTATTTATATATATATACACAGATGCAACTGCATTGTGTATATACAAATGTAACTTTGTACAATTTTTATTTATAACGGAAATTCATGACAGGATAGGACATCATCTGTTGTGGCAGAACCATTCCTGTCATGTAATACCACGTCAAACGTCGTGAATAGGTTAAAGCCTGTATAGAAAGTGTATGCTAAGCCACCGCAGCCTCCCATTTCTTTTACATTACATTTACATTCTCCAGGGATAGATTTGCTTCAAAATGTTGTTATTACTGCTGCGACTGGTGTTCCTAGGTCTGGCCAAAAGGGTGATAATCCCTGACTAATCCCAGTTTCAACATCAGATAGGGCTAGTGGCACCTTGACTCAAGTGTACATCTTTGTAGAGTGTCTTTCTCTCCTGTTCTATTTCATCATCTCATCTGGCATTCCCTTTTCCCGTCCTTTCCCACAGCAATTGATGATTGTAGTGCTGAGATGCTATGGGGAGCTGCTGGTACGAAAGGGCCACTTCAATTATACCTTCAACATCATTCAAGTGATTGCCCCGTATGGTAGCTACAAGGACAAAGAGGTCGCGCAGACAGTGCTCGACACCTTCAAGAAACTCTTTATTCGGGACAAGACAGGCGAGATGACCCTAGAGGTAAGCATTCAACTGTGGTATAGCAGAATAAGAGATTAATCTAGATGGTTATGGTAGTACCTGTAATAAACAAAAGAAAATTATTACAGTGATAATAGTGATGATCATGATAGTAATGATTATAATGATATTAAATTGTATAATAGAGTAGTAACTGTAACACAGAGAATTGGCTCCCTGGGGATCCACAGTGGTAGAATGAGGGGTCAGTGAGCTTAGTACAAAGTTTGAAGAGGTTCCAATGTAAAATGTATAGAGCTGTTAACCCCTTCAACACGAGGACGCATATACTGCGCTCGCGTCAAACCCGAGGACACGCATATTGCGTCATGGCTAAGTTCTGGTGGAATTGAGTTTTCTTTCTTCCGGATACTATACGAGATCTTTCAGAATAGAGGTCGGATATGATACGATATATTACTTGACATTCATTATTATTACATAAGAGTGGGATTCGCTTATACCAGAGGAGGCATTGATGGGCCCTGCTAGCAATCATTTTATTATTTATTTATGGAACATTCCATCTTCCTCCCAACCCATGTAAATAACTTGTCACATGCATATGGGGGAAGAGGTTAACTATGCATATTTTGATATATAACACATGATGATTATGTTGAGGTTTTGGCTTTAAACTTGTAAAGGTTTTGGCTTAAAACTTGTCATATTCAGTAGCGATGTTTAAAATTTGGCGCGCGCCGGCAGCTCGGATACGGCTTGAGGGGCGTTTTCTACTGCCCGTAGTGAAGGGGTTAAAGGCAAACTTTTTTGTTCCTTTTTTTTTTTTTTTTTTTTTTTTTTTTTTTTTTTTTTTTTTTTTTCTTCTTCTTTTTCTGATAATATGGTTTATTTATTTGGATATTCATATATATTATTCTTTCATTTTATTGATAAAACTGTAAAAGTAAGTTTAATAATGTAATTGTTTTGACTTGTTGAGTAAATAAATATCTTATGAACTTTGGGTTAGTGGGAAAATATATAAACAAAGGGAATTCTAAGTGGTGAAAAGTAAGGAACCACAGAATTCAGAGGAACAGTGATGGCTTAACACATAACACAAAACATCCTCCTCTTACCCACCCTTTCCATCCTTCTCCCCCACAGATAGTAATGCAGATGGACAAGTACATCCGCAGGAAATTCTTCAAGGTGGAGCCATACTATATACAGTCCTTCCTCAACATCAACATTTCAGATGTGAAGAATCTTGATGCACTTATTGAGGCTCATCGCAATGCAAAAAAGAAGCTCACACATACTCAGAAGCTCATCAAGAAAGTGATTGAGGAGCGTGCGCCAAAGAAGTCCATCAGAGAGAGGAAGGTGAGCGGGCAGAGAGGGTGTTCCTCTAGGGTGCAAGGCCAATGCAACTTTCTTCTTTTATTTGTTTTAGATATAGGTCCACACCTTAGACAAGTAGCCTTCCCACTGCTGTAATAATTTCCCTAAGTCCTTTTTGAGATTATCATGAATTGACCTAAAGCTTCTCTTTCCTTGATCTACAAGGACACCCTAGAGGGTTACACAAAAGTTCTTTATCACCTTTGGGTTGCAGTGTGTTGCAAAGAACTCGAAAGGGGAGGGGGGATAGATAAAAATTCAACTAGTGTGGTTTTGATTTTATAGCCAAAGGTCAGGTATTTTTTTACCAGACCACATTGACTTATTTTAGTTTTTTCATTTAGCGTTATATGTATGTCATTTATGTGAGGTTCAAACTGATTTCTTTTAATAAATTTTTTTATTGTTTCTTATATATACATATTTACTCACTCAAAAGGTCATCTTTATTACCCAATTATGACAACATTAATTGAGGCGACTTTAATGGTACTGGAGAGTCAAACCTTATGCATCTACATGTGCAGCTACATCATTTTATTGTTTGTGTTCCTAGAAATGCAAAAAGCAGCGCATCCTGGAGGAGAAGGCGCGTGAGTACAAGGACGTGAAATCCAACCGCAAGCGCCAGGAGGCCCACACTAAGATCCTGCAGATTGTCTTCGGTATCTACATCCACGTGCTCAAGAGGAAGCCCAACAAGGTGCTCAACGAGGTCGTCTTGGAGGGACTCGCAAAGTGAGCATTGCAAGCTGTGTTGTGGAGACTGTCTGAATCACAGTCACTCCCTTGTTTAATTTCTATCTTTTCTTACTCAGTATCTCCTCCTTTTCCCTATCTTTGCCTTTTTGTTGTTGTTCTCCCTCTCCTTCTCTTTCTCCTCCTTATTTTTACTTTTTTGCCACTGAACTATATCTAGCTGCACTTTACAAGGTCATTATTTAGATCATAACACTTACCTCAGAAGGTTATCCACTGGAGCGCATCTAACCTCTCTCCACCTCCACCCAAATAGATTCGCACACTTGATCAACATCGAGTTCTTCTCTGACCTGCTCGACGTCCTCGGCCAGAAGATGCTGGAGGGCACCATGAACTTCCGGGAGTCCATGTTCTGCATCAAGACAGTGTTCACCATCCTTTCGGGCCAGGGCGAGGCACTTACCCTAGATCCCAGGCAGTTCTTCACTTATCTCTATGCAAATATGTTGAAGATGGGCCAAGGTAGGGGCCGTTTGGTTGATCTGTTGTTTATGAGGGAAAGGAAGAGAAGGAGGGCATGGTTTGTTAGGATTAACATTTTTAAGATTTTAATTTCTTGGCTACACATAATAACTAAAAGTAGTTGTTTCAAGGACTTCATATTTATCTTTACAAAGTAGAGATGCAAAAAAGGGAAGCATTTTGTGAATATTCATGAATTGAGTTACTGGGTTGAGACACTGGTTGACATGTTTGGGATTATTTTTGTAGGGATATGAGACCGAGCCACACACACCCTCCCCTTCCTCCCCAAGCTCATTTTCCCGTCACCCTCTCTCATTCCCATTCTCCAATTTCCCATCTTCAGTCTACATTCTTTATTCTACATTTCCTTCTCCCAATTTCGCAAATAGATGTTAGAGTCACCTTTAATTCTTATTCTCTCCTTTTTCTTCTTCTCCAGGTAGTAATCAAGCGAACGTGTCCCCAACACTCGACGCCCTCAAGATGATGCTGGTGCAGCGTCAGCGGTGCGTGAGTTCGGAGCGCAGCCTGGCCTTCGCGAAGAGGCTGGCCACGCTCTCCCTCGCGCTCCCCTTCCACAACAATGTCATCGCGTCGCTCTCCGTCCTCAGGGGCGTCGTCATGGTGAGGACATTTTGGATTTGATTGTTATTTTCTTGGTTAAAGTTATGGTATTTATGATACAGATGGAACATTTGTCTCTTCATAATTGTGAATAGATCTTATTCTTTCCTCCATTTTTAAAGATTTATATTACCCAAAGTGTATCTTTCTAAACATCTGTCCCTCCTCCCCCTCTCCTCGTCAGAGTAACCCGAACATCAAATTCCTGCTGGACTCCGACACTGAGGGCACGAGTGGCATATTCACGCCGGAGGTGAAGGAGCCCGAGCACTGCAACGCGGCGGCCTCGGCCTTCTTCGAGTACAGGCTCCTTAGTGTGAGTTTGCCGAAAACGGGATTTTTTTTTCATTGAATGCTTAATGCTGTTAACAGTTCCAGTTGCCCTTTTGTGATGATTTGTTAAAGAACGTAAATGAAATCATATAGGCTTGTTACTCATTTAGTATTGATGATATCAGTAATGTTATAATCATTACCATCAATCAGTATTAGAATTTTTTTTTGTAATCTATTGTTATTGTTGTTACTCTAATGATCATTAGTATTGTTATTATTGATGTTATAATTACTGCTATTATTATTATTGTTGTTATTATTGCTCCTTTCCAGCGCCACTACCACAATTACGTACAGAAAATGACGCACCACCTGATGCACAGCGCCCCTCTGCACGGGGAGGGCTCCCTGCCCATTGACATGACCAGGAAGTGAGTATGCTTTTTCTATGCATGCTATGACAGGATATGATAGTGTGACATTGTGCAGTTCTTGAATATACATTACCCAGTGACATTCAAATGATCTTTTAGATGTACAAGATAACCCCTATTATTTCAGCTTTCCATTCATTATCTACACTTCCCTTTTTGCTTCCTATATTTCCGTCTATCCCCCCTCCTCTCTGCATCCGGATATCTCTCCTACTGATTACCTTAAATATCCCGCTGTCGTGCACTCACTGTATCCAACCTGCCCCCGTCTGCTAGGTCCCTGGAGGAGCTGCAGGAGATGTTCGACCCGCAGGAGATGCGGTTCAACCCGGCGGTGCCGAAGCCCGAAACGCACCTACCCAAGAAGCAGGCGACCAAAATGAACTCCAAGAGGAACCGGAAGGCCCGGTTCATCACCCCTTACATGCAGAAGCAGACAGAAGATCTCTTCACTGACGAGAACCGCAACCGCCTCCTGGGACACGAGGCCAACGGAACGGGCCATGCGAACGGACACGCGGCCAACGGAATCAACGGAGCGAACGGAGCCAAGCAGCACGGAGAGGAGAACGGGGTGGACAAGGACGCGAGCGAGGAAGCGCTGATGGGCGACGCGGACTTCTTCAAGGGAATGATCTGGAATATGGACCTGGCGAGCATCCCCAGCAGACACAGCAAGGACGGGGATAATGGGGGGAAATGGGAGAGGGACGTGACGTTAGATTTAGTGAAGGTAGAAACCAAATCATAAAATTCGGTTTTCAGTATAGCTATTTGTTATATATGTTATTTCTTTGGAAACTTGAGTTGTTATGGTATTTATGGAGTATGTACTATGAACATGGAGTGTGTATACATGATTTTACTTTTTGTAATGAATTAAAAGAAAAGTATACAGAAGTATGTGCCATTTTCTTAACCTTTCTGTTATTAAGAAATAAACTTTATGAAAAAGTGGTATAGAAGTCTATATGTATATCTTATAAGTCTCGACGCTTGAAAACAAGAAAAATGTGCAAATATTGTTTGACCTTTTTTCTCATCATTAATTTATAGAAAAAATCATTGTTGATAAGCAGTCCTTGAAAATTACAATTCACTCAAAAGGATATCTGGAATGCGAGAATTGTGAGTTTTAGAAAGAGAATAGTTTTCAGAATTTGGCGGAATTGGAAACGTAAATTTCATAGATATGGAATGCTTATAGAACACTGGGACCTTACTCGCTGGGATATAATGACAAAAAAGGAGCAGGAGGTAGTACTGGATACCGTTGTTTTTAATACCATATATATTTCTTCTTTTTCTCTTCCATTTATGTCAACTACTCTCTATCAGACCGTGTTACTATACTAATTCGAAATAGGTCTTTGGGATTCAAATCAAGGGGCCCTTTGATGAAAGAAAGAAAGTACTACGGTATTGATAGCATAAAGCCATCAATACCGTAAACGGATAGACAACGTTATAACTCGGACATTTCTAAGTCGTCGTCCCCTACAATGCACAGTAAATAAACGAACAAAGTGGACGTCATTTTCTTGTAATCTCTTGTAAATGCGTGATTGTTGGACAAAAACATTACATGTGCATGTACATGACAAATGTATGTACTTATGGATGTGCAAATCAGTTATATTTTAAATCTAAGACAAAAGAAGCTAAAATGTTAATTTATATGGCTTATCGAAATATGAAAATCTCAGTTGGATAACAAATACACGCCTAATTTTAGCAGATTTTATGGAAGAATTTCTCCTGTAAGATGTTATTTTGTGACTAATCAAATCCATGCTCTCGCGAGGACCGAACTGACGGGTTGCCCGGACAAGTTGGTCGGGGTTTCTCCCAGTATGCTACTCTGTTCGAATCGGACGAGCTGTTTCGAACGCATTAGTGATCGTTCGTTAACTCTATGAATCGGCGGATCTTTAAAGCGAACGGTAGGAGCCGACTAGCGTTTGAGAGCTGATTACTTCTTTCTTTATTTTCATGGTAAACGGACTGAAAGACGGAGGGAGTGGTATAATGGTCATTTATGTATTACTGGCTACAAAACGGGACGAATTTCATTCTATCGTCACCTTGTATTTTGATGATTCGGTTTTATGTCAACAACGTCGTCCATAAGGGCTAGGGCGGTTATTTTTTCTGGAAATTTTCTGTTATATTTTGTCTCATAATTATGAAGATTTGATGAATGTGTTACACTGATAAGATGTCCATTTTAAAAGTTCCTCTACAAGTGAATGTTTCATTTTTGGAATTACAGTACGATGTATGTGATAATGTCTAAGGATAATCAGATTTCACTAACTGAGAGTCCTGAATATGCATTATATTTTTTGAATGAAGAATGTTTTAAGATATTTAACGAATGAACTTTATATGAGGAATTCACATTTTCATGGGAATGCATCAATTTAAAAAAAGGAAATAACTTTTCAATATACATATTCTTTTTTGAATTAAGAATATTTTCAGATGTGTAACGAAGAAATGTATTTGAAGAATCGACACTTTATGTGAATGCGTCAAGGTTTTAAAGATAAGATGCCATAATTATAAATATAGGCGAATCTCATATTTGGGAGGCGAGAAAGCCGTTTAGAAGC
>NW_028234424.1:40696346-40698846 GCF_977035675.1 Penaeus japonicus | reverse complement strand
TCTCTCTCTCTCTCTCCCCCTCCTCTCTCTCTCTCTCTCTTTCTCTCTCTCTCACTCTCTCTCTCTCTCTCTCTATCTTTCTCTCTCTCTCTTTCTCTTGTCCTCTCCTCTCCTCTCTCTCTCTCTCTCTCTCTCTCTCTCTCTCTCTCTCTCTCTCTCTCACTCTCTCACTCCCCCCCCCCCCTCTCTCCTCTCTCTCCTCTCTCTCTCTCTCTCTCTCTCTCTCTCTCTCTCTCTCTCTCTCTCTCTCTCTCTCTCTCTCTCTCTCTTCTCTCTTCCTCTCTCTCTCTCTCTCTCTCTCTCTCTCTCTCTCTCTCTCTCTCTCTCTCTCTCTCTCTCTCTCTCTCTCTCTCTCTCTCTCTCTCTCTCTCTCTCTATCTATCTATCTCTTCTCTCTCTCTCTCTCTCTCTCTCTCTCTCTCTCTCTCTCTCTCTATATATATATATATATATATATATATGTATATATATATATAAGAATTTTTATTTTCTCTTCTTGTTTCTCATACCATTTTATCTTCCCCTTCCTCCACTTTGTCCTTCTCCTGTCCCTCTTCCCCCTGCCCCAGCTGCCCCCCCACCCCCCCGGCATAGGTGTGTCCCAGATGGAGCCCTTGCCAGCTGCGTCGCCATCCACCTGTGGCTTCGGAGGTGGATAAAGTAACCCGAATTAAGCTGGGTTAATTCTCATATACATGAACAATATATCACACACTCGTACATCTTATATAATTCCCTCTCTCTCTCTCTCTCTCTTTCTCTTTCTCTCTCACTTTATCTCTCTCTCTCAATTTATCTCTCTCTCTCTCTCTTCTCTTTCTCTCTCTCTCTCTCTCTCTCTCTCTCTCTCTCTTCTCTCTCTCTCTCTCTCTCTCTCTCTCTCTCTCTCTCTCTCTCTCTCTCTCTCTCTCTCTCTCTCTCTCTCTCTCTCTCTCTCTCTCTCTCTCTCTGTGTGTGTGTGTGTGTGTGTGTGTGTATGTGTATGTGTACATGCTATTTATTTAGTTTCCTTGGCTTACGAGATTTATAAAAGGGCGAAGATAATGGAATATAATCTAATAAAGTGAAGAACATTTTAAGATTCTGTGCTGCTCGTCTTTGTTGTTCACGTTTGGCTTTGTTTTATAGAGCTGTGTTGTCTTTTCATTGGTTGATGTTTATTGACTAAATTGCTTGTTACTTGACTTCCTCTTTGTTTGTCTGGTTTGGAATTTCATTTGTTACTTTATTTGCCTTGTTGTTTGTGGAAGGTAGCATTTTCGATCACATAGTAGTGTGTATGTTTCCTCTGGGTCCGTTTGTTTGTGTGCGCGCCTGCTTCTGTACGTACATGTGTATGTGTGGACTTTAATGTACCTACAACATGTGGTTATGTATGCATGTACTTATGTGTCCTCGGTACTCTCGTGTGATTGCAAATGAGTCTTTTGTACCTCGCATCTTCAGCTCACAACGGTGCATCCTTGACACACTTACATGCACTGGACACTCGCATTGACATAACCTGATATTCGTGTCTCGACAACTTCATACTCTTGCTGAGTAAAGGCAACGACATCACATAGAAGACGGAGAAAGACATGATGGTGATGAAGAACAAGAAGAAGAAGAAAAATGCGAAGAATTAAAAGGAAAGGAAGAAGAAGGAGAAGAAGAAGAACAAGAACAAGAACAAGAAGAAGAAGAAAAAGGAGAAGAATTAAAAGGAAAGGGAGAAGAATGAGAAGAGAAGAGAAGAAGAAGACCAAGAACAACATGAACAACAAAAAGAACAAGAACAAGAAGAGGTAAAAGAAGAAGAAAGAGAAGGAGAATGATCAAAGGGAAAGGAAGAAAACTAAGATATGGAGATAGTGTGGAGATGCAGGCGAGGGAATTAATGCGAAATACGGAACTCTAGTGGTATAGCGATACAAAGGAAAAGGAAGAGGAAGAATCAAGATGGAAATTAAAACCGAAATGTCTTCACTGTGTAAGAGTAATTGACCAAAGAATTAAATAAAAACATAAGACAAGAAAATCAAAGAAATTATTTGTAAAAAAAAAAAAAATATCAAAGATAGATAAAAATCAATGAAATTAAAGTTAACACGAAGATCAAAGCAATGAACAAAACAAGCCACAAGACAAAGAAATCAAAGCAAAGCCGACTAAAATGGCTCGCGTGACTCGAGATGAAGTTGCGACCGAAATCCCAAGTGGTCGTCGCGAGTGTGGGAAGGCGGGGAGGCGGCAGTGAAAGTCTTCCTTTTCCCTTCTTGCTTGCTTTGCCTCTTCCTTTTCGGTTTTGTTGGTTGTTGGTTTTGTCGTTTTATTGGTGGTTTTGTTTGTTTGTTTGTTCTTTGTAATCTGGTGGTTCCTCTAGTTGCGATTTTGTTTATGTTTTTTTTCTATTTTTTGATGATCTTTTCATATCATCTATTCTTATTTCTTCCTATCCTTTCCTCTTTTTCAATTCCTTCTCCTTTTTCCATCCTTCTTGTCCCTTCTCCTTTTTCCA
>NW_028234424.1:40681346-40691346 GCF_977035675.1 Penaeus japonicus | reverse complement strand
GCACACGCACACGCACACGCACACACACACGCACGCACGCACGCACGCACGCACGCACGCACGCACGCACGCACGCACACACACACACACACACACACACACACACAGACTAACACACATAATACTAACTTATATATGGTAATTTCTATAATGATATGGAAGCTCTCCGAAGCCTCCCTCGCAAGACAGTGACCCTGAGCATGAGAATGTTCCTTCGGCCTTCATCGGATGACACGTGACTTTGCGTTGATGAGGAGACGGTGACACTTGTACGGCGGCGATGGTGTGTCACGTGACATCGCGAGAACCGTGCTTTATTGTTGTTGTGATCTTATTTCAAGGTGTGGGAAGGAGGGAAGGTAAGAGGGAGGGATTGAAGAGAGGAAGGGAGAGAGGGAGAGCGAGAGGGGGGAAGGAGGGAGGGAGGGAGGGAGGGAAGGAAGATGGGAGGAAGGAAGGAAGGAAGATGGGAGGAAGGAAGGAAGGAGAGAGGGAAGGAAGGAGGGTAGAAAGGGGAGAACGAGAGGCAGGGGGACGAAGGAAAAGAGAGAAAGTGAGAGATCACGAGCAAACGGAGGGAATCGGCGAGAAGGAAGAGCAATAAAGTAGGAGAGTGGAAGACAGAAAAAAGGGAATCAAAATTAAAACGGAAAGATAAATTAAAAAAAGTTCAAAACAAAGAGAATAAAAGAGAAACTGGACTCCAGACAGAGAGAGGAAAAGGGTTACGAGTAAGCAAGAGAAATACAAAGGAAAATGGTGAATTATCTCGGCAAGATAGCAGTTAAGATTAGATTTATACCTTCCTGTAAAACCGGGGATTTCTCTGTGGCTTCGGGAGTATTTCGGAATCTTTTTACTTTCTTAGTCTTTCCTCTTTCCCCTTCCTTTTCTGGGCGCGTTTCTTTTTTTAATTATCTATTATGTTCATGTATCTCCCTTTATCTACCCCCAACTCCTTTATCTTCCTCTTACTTTCTCTATTTCTCTCTTTCTCTCACATAAACATTTGTGTATGTATATATTTATATGTTTGTGTGTGTCTGTGTGTGTGTGTGTAGGTATGTCTTCCAAACACCTTCCTTGACTCCACACACCTTTCCCCTCATATCCCCTCCCCTAGTCCCACTTCCACCTATTCCTCCCATTCTTCCTCAACCCCTCCTCCCTCCTCTCCCCTTCCCTCGCCCACCTCAACTCCCTTCCTACCTCTCCCCTCCTCCATTCCCTCCCCCGCCCTTCCTCCCCTCCCGCTCCCCTCTTCCCTCCCTCACCCAACCTCCCTTTCCTCCCTTCCTTCCCCCACCTCTCCTCCCTCCTCTCTCCCCTCATCCCTCCCCTACTCCCTACTCCCTCCCCTACTCCCTACTCCCTCCCCTACTCCCTACTCCCTCCCCCTCCCCTCCCTTCACTCCCCCTACCCGTTCCCCCACCCTCACCCCTTTCCCCTCATCTGGGAAGTGTTCCATGTGTAACATTATTTCCCCTCTCGAGTTTCTCCCCTAAATAGAGGCTCGTCTCCGCTCCGCGCGTTCCCACAGGGCTCGCGAGGACTCCGAGGCGCTGCGTGGGAACGCTGGCGAGAGGGGACGGGACTCTCATCTCTATGGGTGCTGCTGAGAGAGGTGTAATTAGCTTGTAATAATGGAGTCGGACTGTGCAATGAACCGGGGATTCTTTTAATTCAGTGCCCATCCCCTTACCCTCCCCCCCCGTCCCTTCCCCCTATTCCCGTACCCTTTCTGCATCCCTCTTCTCTGCCCCTATCTTCACCCCCTCCCCCACCCTCCCCTCTGCTCCCCTCCTACACGCAGCTCGACCGGTTAATTGGACCGCTGCATTTGAGGCCTTAATCATGACTGTGATTTACTCCTCTTCGTCTTGTTGCTGTTGCTCTTGTTCTATTTATGATCATTATTATTATTGGTAGTAGTTTTTGTAGTATATATTTTTTTCATTATTGTTATCATCATTCTTAGAATGAATATCATTATTGTTCTTGTTGTTATTATTTTTTTTTTATCATTATTACTATTATAATTATTATTGTCATTATTATTATTATTATTATTATCACTATCACCACCATCATCAGTATTATCATTATTATCATTCCGGTTGTTTTATTGTTATTGTTGTCATTCTTATCTTTACACTTTACTTCCCCTTATTATAACTTATCCCAGAGAGAAATGAACCTCAAATTCCCGCGACAATAACTTAAGTTCGATACAGAGCGAAGTAACTCATGGCTATTCTCCTTACGTAACTTCCTTCTGGTTGCTTTCAATTGACGTCATCGAAAAGTATGTTGCGTTCTCACTTTCTCTGTCTCATTCCATATGGCTCGTTCGCGCGTCATCTTTGTAATTAAAGAAGTACGGATTGTCACAGCGGGCGACCGCAGGGCGAGGTGCTGTTGCCGCCGCACTTTCTCTCTCGGAAGGTCCTATTCATACGTGTGAACTGGTGCGATGTCCTTATGTAAGTACCTCCCTGTGGTCATGTAAGTGGACGTGCATCTTCGATTGATTAAAATCACTCAAATACAAATGCTTATGGTCATTCAAACATGTTCACGTATGTAAAAAATAAATTATGTATTATCATATATATATATATACATGTATATATATATATATATATATATGTATATATATATATATATATATATATATATATATATATATGTATATGTATATATAATATATATAATAATATATATATATATATATATATATATAATATATATATATATATATATATATATATATTATATAATGTATAATATAATATATATATACATATATATGTATATATATATATATATATATATATATATATATATATATATATATATATACAATACAGAAATAATAAAACACTGCCACAAAATGTGGCAGTGTTTTATCATTTACATACACACATACATACATACACACATACAAACACACACACACGCACACGCGCGCGCGCGCACATGCAGTATGTGAATCAACCTGCTTTCTCTTTGTCTTCCTAGTTATCTAACCTTCGTCGGGTGATGAGACGAAGGAAGAAGAGCACTTGCATGTATGACAGTGTTAGTAACTTTACAAAGCAAGTGATGTAATTAACGTATTGCGAGGCTATAGTTTTGTCAGAAATACACGAGGAAGATCATTTAGCTTGTTTTTTTCTGCTTTCTCCTCCCTTTTCTTCTTCTTTTTTCTTCTTCTTTTTCTTCTTCTAATTATCTTCATCCACTACCTTCTTCTTCTTCCTCCTTTCTCTTATTTTTCTCCTTCTCATTCTCTTCCACCAACACTTCCACATCCTCCTCCTCCTCCACCTCCTCGCCATCCTCCACCTCTTCATCTTCCTCCTCCTCCTTCTCCTCCTCCTTCTTCTTCTCCTTCTCCTTCTCCTCCTCCTCCGTCTTCTTCTTCTACTCCTCCTCCTCCTCCTCCTCCTCCTCCTCCTCCTCCTCCACCTCCTCCTTCTCCCATTCTTCTTCATCTCCCGTTTTTTGGGCAAAAAATATGTAATAAATGAAAGAGATAGAGGAAGAAAGGAAGAATAAGATAATTAGGAGAAGAAAATAAAACGAGAATAACGAGACACAGTTGGTTAACCGCTAACCAGAAGAAAATGCACGGAAACGAACGAATGGTTAGTGAGATTCTGAATAAAATTTCAAAACGAAATTTCCCAAGGAAAATCTGTAACGTCTTAAGCCTTCGAATGAGGTGACACGTTCTCAAAAGGCAAAGGTTGTGAAGGATCTCAATTTATGCTTCATTTCCTGGATTTCTCCCACGTGCATGGGCTTACCCACGGGCGCGATGGAGGTGGATATGCACACACACACACACACACACACACACACACACACACACACACACACACACACACACACACACACACACACACACACACACACACACACACACACATGCAAGCCAATGCACATCCACATGCGCATGGGCATGACACACAGGGATAAACACATAAGCAAATACATTTATAATTGTGTAGCAAGCAGGATGGTACATACTCACACGCAAATGCACTTGCACATATGGTAGACGGACACAGAAACAATAGCTCAGTATTCACAAACACACAAACACTGGTCATTGCACAACGACTCGCCGATAACCAAACCTGACCTGAGTTGGAGTGAGTGACTCCTTTTGACCGGATGACCTCCGAGTGCGTGTGGGCAGCCAGGTCATCGGGGAGCCGTGGGCGTCTCTGGGGCGGGGTGGAGGAGGATTCAGGATTAGCGGAGGAGAGACAGGAAGGGGAGAAAAGATTGGGAGGGGAAGGAAGGAGGGAGGCGAAGAGAGAAGGGAAGGGTGAGGGGAAGAGACGAAGAAAAATAATAAAGATGGGAAGGAAAGTAAAAGCAACAATGGAAGAGAAGAGAATAATGAATAAAGAAGAGAGAGGGAGGGATGAACAAGGGAAAAGACGGAGGAGGGATAAAGGAGGAAATCAAAGGATGCAAGATCGGGAGAGGAGAGAAGGGAGGAAGAAAAGATTTGGAGGGGGAAAGAGAAGGGAAGGATGAGGGGAAGAAAGGAAGACAAAAAATAAAGGAGGAATGGGAAGGAAAGGAAAGAATGGAAGAGAAGAGAATAATGAATAAAGAAGAGAGAGGGAGGGATGAGCAAGGGAGAAGACGGAGTAGAGAGAGAGAGAGAGAGAGAGAGAGAGAGAGAGAGAGAGAGAGAGAGAGAGAGAGAGAGAGAGAGAGAGAGAGAGAGAGAGAGGGAGGGAGGGAATAATAAAGAGGAAAATCAAAGAACAACAAACAGCAAGAATAGTAAACAGAATGTTGTTATATTGTTTTCTTTTGTTTTTGTTTTGTTTTTACAGTGTGAGGCTTTGGCTCCACGTCTGGCATTTTCTTCATGCTTATCCCCATGTCCTCGTGTCTTGGTTTTATGTGCTAGTACTCTTTTTAATGAGGCACTTTGTATCGAAGTATATTTTTCACAACAATCAAACATATAAGAGTGAAAAATCGGGCGAGGCGAAGGAGAAGAAGGAGCTGGAGGACAAGAAATGAATGAGAAGAGATGGTGGGGGAAGGGGAGGTGTAAGGAGGGGGGGTGAATAGATCTAAAGCAATTAGTTCAAAGGAAAGAAAATCGTCTTTCGGATTCTTTTTCTCCTTCGACATTTGTTTTCTTTCAAGCTTTTTATTTATTTTTAACTCACGAAGAGAGCAGAATCAAGGCATTGCAGATCATTGACCTTTGACCTGGCTGTTGCTCCACCAGGCGGCCTTTTGCAACTGACCCAGGCTCCCCTCCTCCTCCTCCTACCCTCTTCTCCTCTCTCCCTCTTGACAATTTGTTAAATATTCTCTCTTTGGCTTTATTTCTGTTTATATTACTTCAATGTGTGTTTGCAAGTTATTGGTTTATTTATGACTTCAATTGATAAGTGTTTTTTTTCAGTTATATTGAATTCCTTATATATGAATTAGATATATAAATAAATGAATGATTTATCTGATAATGTTAAAATGCAAAAGATAAGAAATATCATACAGCTACCATATTCGTTTTAAGGGAAACAAAGTTTAGAAAATAAATATTTGAATAAATTGACGTATCCTCATTTGCATATAGCGAAGGATTATTCTTATTCGACTACATCGTCTCTGTGACCCGCTATGCTGGCTGATGACGGAGGGAAGGCCTAAGTGCGATGGAAATAGGAAGCTTGGGAAGGATCTCGGTGCGTCTACTCGCCTGATTCGTGTTTATTTTTTTCATTCTCTCTCTCTCTCTGGCTCTCTGTTCATAGCTTTCATTATCCTCCCCCTCTTTCTTCTTCGTTTCTTCTGTTTTTCTTCTCTTCTCTTCTCTTCTTATGCTTTTCTTCTCTTCTCTTCTCTTCTTATGTTTTTCTTCTCGTCTCTTCTCTTCTTTTCTTTCTCTCTCTCTCTCTCTCTCTCTCTCTCTCTCTCTCTCTCTCTCTCTCTCTCTCTCTCTCTCTCTCTCTCTCTCTCTCTCTCTCTCTCTCTCTCTCTCTCTCTCTCTCTCTCTCTCTCTCTCTCTCTCTCTCTCTCTTTGTCTCTCTCTGTCACACACTCACACACACACACACACACACACACACACACACACACACACACACACACACACACACACACACACACACACACACACACACACACACACTCACTCACTCACTCACTCACACTTACTCACTCACTCACTCACTCACTCACTCACTCACTCACTCACTCATTCATTCACTCATTCACTCACTCACTCAGTCACTCACTCACTCACTCACTCACTCACTCACTCACTCACCCACCCATTCACATACACACAAACACAAACACAAGCAGACATACATGCAAACACACACACACACGATGGTTGGTATCACAAGCAAACACGACGCCGAAAGTAATAACAATAATATAAAGAAGAAGAATAGAAAGTGCAATCTGTTTACATCTCACTATCTCCCTCCCGCACGCCTCCCCCCCCCCTCCCCTCCCCCTTAAGGTGGAGCACATGTCACAGTTTCTCGATTGCAAGGAACTGCTCGTTAGTTGACGCAGCCGCCACCAGATGGTCGCTGGAGCAGGTTGGGCCAGCTGATGCTCCTCCTCGGAACAGCTGGGCGAAGGGGGGGGGGGGATATCTTAGAGTGGGTATTCTTTTTTATTGATTGGTTTGTTGATCTGTGCGTGTTTTTGTTTTTTTCTTCTTTGGAGAAAGCTATGCAAATTCGCTGTATTTTTCTCGATTATTTTAGTGATGTTTATTTAATTTCTGTGATATTCTGTGGTGTTCGCCAACCTTTCCTTCCACCATCCTCATCTTCCTTTCTGCTTCTCACCTTCCTTCCTCCTTAATTCATATCCCTTCCTTTTTCCCTTTCCCACATATTTTTTCTTCCCTCCTCCCCCTTTCCCTCCTTCGCATCTCCTTTCTTCCCTTCCGCCCTTCCTTCCGTGACGTCCTGTTTCCCGCACCCGTCCCGAGGTTAAGGACTTTGGCAGAAATACATGAAGAACATTTTTCTGTCTCTCCCCCTTCTCCTCCTCTACATCATTCTCCTCTTCCTCCCCCTTCTTCTTCTTCTTCTTCTTCCGTTTTTCCTCTTCTCCTCCTCCTCTTACTTCTCCCGAAATAAAGTGATCAGCTTTCACTAAGATGGACTTGGCTCCTATTTCCTTGATTACAGTTTATCTCTCCCTCTTCGTTTCCATCATTTCTTGTCTCCTTCCTTTCCCATTTCTTATTCTCTCTTTTTCTCTTTATTCCTTTCACTTTTCTCCCTTCTCCTTCACTCTCTCCTCTTATTCTCTTCCGTTATTTCTGTTCTCTATTTTTTTAGAAACAGTTTTTCCCCTGTCCTATCCTTTGTTTTTCTACTTATCTTGAATAAATGTTTAGAATTGGAAAAGGAAAATTCATAGTCAGACAGACGAACGAATAGGCAAATAAACACAAGAAGAAAAGAAAAAAAGAAAACTATTTACAAAAGAAGCAAGGGTTGGGAGACAAACCATAATGCAATATGACAGGGTCTCACCTAACGCGGCGAGGACACGTAGCGGAGGGAACGCAAGCCAAGAATGCAACAATGCAAAGGTGTCCTTGTCACGATTCTTTGGCCGAGGCAACAACTCGGCTTTGAGGCGAGGTAGACAAAGGGGGTAGGTGGGGTGGGGGAGGGAAGGAGGGAGGGAGGGAGGGAGGAAAGGAGGGAGGAAAGGAGAGAGGGAGGGAGGGAGGGACAGAGGGAAGGAAGGAAGGAGGGAGGAAAGGAGAGAGGGAGGGAGGAAGGGAGGGAGGGAGGAAGGAAGGAGGGAGGGAGGGAGGGAGGGAGGGAGGGAGGGAAGAAAGGAAGGAAGGAGGGAGGAAGGGAGGGAGGAAAGGATGGAAGGAGAGAGGGAGGGAGGAAAGGAGAGAAGGAGAGAGGGAGGGAGGGAGGGAGGGAGGGAGGGAGGGAGGGAGGGAGGGAGGGAGGGAGGGAGGGAGGGAGGGAGGGAGAGAGGGAGGGAGGGAAGGAGAGAGGGAGGGAGGGAGGGAGGGAGGGAGGAAAGGATGGAAGGAGAGAGGGAGGGAGGGAGGGAGAGAGATGGCGGGAGGGGAGGAGGGAGGAAGAGAGGGAGAGAAGAAGGGAGGGAAAGAGGGAGAGAGATGGGGGGAGGGAGAGAGGAAGATGAGATGAGATGAGATGAGATGAGAGAGAGAGAAAGGGGGAAATAAGTAAGTAAACATCTCATGAATCTTGCAAATCACCATCATTTGTTCAGGATTAGTGATGTATCTCCTTGGACCTTTACAGACAAATAAGAAAATAAGAAACTGCTAATCACTACGCTCTCGACTTATTACTTCCTTTATGTCTGCGACAGCACACACACACACACACACACACACACACACACACACACACACACACACACACACACACACACACACACACACACACACACACACACACACACACACACACTAGCACAGATTACTGTTCCTTTTATCACCGTTTGTTCTGTTGTGACTTCTGCTGCCAATGCTATTACTTTTAATGGTGATGATAATGATAGAAGTATTGACAGTAAGAGGAAATAAATGATAACAGTAGTAGTGCTGTTAATAATAAGGGTGATGGTGAAGATAATAGTAAATAGTAAAGCTAATAATAATAGTAAGTAGTTAAGCTGATGATAATAGTAAATAGTAAAGCTAATAATAATAGTAAGTAGTAAAGCTGATAATAATAGTAAATAGTAAAGCTAATAATAATAGTAAGTAGTAAAGGTGATAATAATAGTAAATAGTAAAGCTAATAATAATAGTAAGTAATTAAGCTGATAATAATAGTAAGTAGTAAAGCTAATAATAATAGTAAGTAGTAAAGCTGATGATAATAGTAAGTAGTAAAGCTGATAATAGTAGTACATATTAATGTTGATATCTAAGTAGGGCACAAGAACTGCGGGATAATTCACACCAACAAACCCAGCAGCGTAAAAAAGGGACAAACACAACACAACAACAACAGCATTCCCGATATCCAAGCCATTTCTCTAATTAAAGTCAGACTCTCTTAGCTGAGACAAATTCCCTCGCGTTAACTAAATCTGTTTTGACATTCCATCCGAACAAGAGAAAATGAATTGCTCAATGACAGGTGGTGTAAACAAAAGGAATAGGGACGTTTATAAAGGGATAACTGAATTAAATATAATGATATTGGAAATGAATTTAGAAATAATTCTTAGGTGGCTTTAGTGATAGAAAATGAGTGAATAGATAATTGAATTAGATTAAGCAGATCCACGCAAATTCAGATGTTTAAAGAAGGAGAATTAAACTAAAATCAGAATCGCATAATTGAATGATTATGCAAATAGATAAATGCTTCTTATGTTGAATAAATTTCCTCGTTGACAAATAATATCATCCGAATTCGTTCTCTGGCGGTCACGTGACTCCGACTCTTCCGCCTTGGCAACTCAGCGCGGTGTTGCTCTCGCGGGAGGAGTAGTTTTTGGGTAGTTGTGGTTGATTTTATGAGATTTTTTGTATAACTTTATTAGTTTTATTTGGTGAGTGGTATTTTTTTTTGTAAATTTATTTCATATGATTTTGTTAATTATATGTATATATATTTTTTTGTTTCTATATTTGTCTGTGGAATTATTTGTGCAATAAATTTCTTGTCTATTTACCTGTTTATTTATGTCTTTGTTTCTTGTTTATTGAATTTAAAGGGGAGAGGGAAATAAAGGAAAAGAAGGAGAAGAGAGAGAAAGAGGGGGGAATTCACGACAAAAAATATAAATACAAAAAAATATGAATCACATAAAACTTATAGTAAGAAGAAAGAAAAAGAAAGAAGAAGGATAGAGATGAAGCGTTGAAGAGGAAAAAACGGCTACAACAGCAACAGTATAAAAATGAGAAAGATAAATTGTAGAAAGGAATGATAAAGAAATACAAAAGAAAGACGAAAAGGGAAAAAGAAA
>NW_028234424.1:40673846-40678846 GCF_977035675.1 Penaeus japonicus | reverse complement strand
CGATGATGACAATTATGATAATGAGAATGAGAGTAATGATAATCATAACCATAATGAAATGATAGTAGTAATGACAGTCATAACCATAATGAAAAGATAGTAGTAATGACAATGATAATAATCATCCCTATAATGATTATGATAATTATACAATAATGACAACAACAATGGCAACAATTGTAATGATAGTGATAGCAATAATAATGATGTTACTACCATGATTATTAGTGTATTGATAATGATAGTACTAAGAAAAATAATCGTACCAATGATAGTGATAAAAAATAACAAATCAAGTAGTTAGTTCAATTGTTTAAACGGTAAATGAAGAAAATGTATGAAACTGAAGTGAACAGAAATGACCGTCATATATAAGAGAAGATCCATGCATATTTATAAAGCCAATTAACGAAGCAGTGAAATGAACGATACAGCAAAGATATGATTCGGGCAAACCAGTCCTCGAAATAAATAAACAATCGAATCAAACGAAGAAACCGCCAGCAGATGAAGCTTCGAAACACCGAATCGCGGAAATGAAGCAACGACAGGGAATGCGGTACGGACCGATGAAGCAAAACCCACGGCGACCGAAGCAAAGGCAGCGTCCGGCTCGAGTCCTCCCGTGGCTGAACGAGGCCGTGAACGTCGGCGGTTTTTCCTGACGGCGGAGGAGGTCGGCCGGGCTCGGCACTTCGCGGTCTGCCCGCTCATGCCTGGCGCGGTTTATTGTAGGTCTGTCCAGCCTCCTAGTTTGCGTCTCTATTTATTCTCTCTCTCTCTCTCTCTCTCTCTCTCTCTCTCTCTCTCTCTCTCTCTCTCTCTCTCTCTCTCTCTCTCTCTCTCTCTCTCTCTCTCTCTCTCTCTCTCTCTCTCTCTCTCTCTCTCTCTCTCTCTCTCTCTCTCTCTCTCTCTCTCTCTCTTTCTCTCTTTCTCTCTTTCTCTCTCTCTCCATCTCTCGCCAAAACTAGGTGAGTTTACGCCTTATGGAGCTACTGAATTCACACTGAAAACCTCGAGAAAGAGAGAGAGTTGATGAGTGAGTGAGTGAGAGAACGAGAAAACAATTGTGAAAAGTATTCAAACCCTATTTTAACCGCAAGGGAAACTGGCGATACTTAGACTGAGAAAAACACACCAAAGGGGCGAAGGAAAACCCTAACAGGAAAAGGTTAAGCGAAAGGGGAAGTGCAGGGGAAAAAAAGGTAGCAATGTCTGTCGAAATGTTTTCCCTCAGGCTGAGGAAGAGAAATTTGGGCAAATCCGCTTTTCCCTCGTTTTTTTTCTAAAAGGTCCTCCGCCCACACGCCCGCATGCTAATTTGGGACTTGCGGGCGTGTTTTATATTTGTTGCGTAATGCGGTCAGACTTCTGGAAATAGATGATGATGCGGTAAACTAGCGCTGTGTTGCATCATCGATCTGAGGAATTATTTGTAAACTGATTTGTGTTTTAATGTGTGTTGGATTTACATTTGATATGAATGGGTATGTGTGTGTATCAGAGAGAGAGAGAGAGAGAAAGAGAGGGAGAGGGGGAGAGAGAGAGAAAGAGAGAGAGAGGTGTTAATATAAATATATATATATATATATATATATATATATATATATAAATTATATATATATATATAGATTATATATATATAAATTATATATATATATATATATATATATATATATATATATATACATATATGTGTATATATACATACATATGTACACACACACATACACACACACATACACACACACACACACACACACTCGAAGAGAACGCGCCTCCCACCCAGGGCGCCGTCACAGGCCTTTCACGAAAGCTCCTTCCTCAGTTTTCTCACTCGATCAGCGAGGCGATCTCACCACGGCTTCTTGGCCTGAAAACAGCGAGAGAGTTCTGTTTTCTCGTTATCTCGCATCTTGCTTCTGTTCTTGCGTCTCAGTCCGTGCCTTGATTGCGGTTGATATGAGGCGCATGTCGGTTTTGCATCAGATAAGGGCGAAGAAAGAGTTGAGATGAAACGGTATAAGGCGCAGAAATAATCAACGCATTCAGAGACGGGGAATTCATAACGAAACTGAGATATGGGGCGAGAGGGAGCGTCATGATTTCGCTGGTTATCTTGATTGGGAAGAGAGAAAGAGAGAGAGGGAGAGAGAGAGAGAGAGAGAGAGAGAGAGAGAGAGAGAGAGAGAGAGAGAGAGAGAGAGAGAGAGAGAGAGAGAGAGAGAGAGAATGGGAGAGAAGAGGGATAGAGGGAAGGGGGAGAGGGATGAAGGAGAGTAAGGAAGAGGGAGAAGGGGGGACGGGTATATAAGTAAGGAGGGAAAGATGGGGAGGGGGTGTAGAAGGAGAGTGAAATATTGGGGGGAGGGGGGGGGGTGTAGAAGGAGAGTGAAATATTGGGGGGGGGGGGGGAGAAGGAGAGTGAAAGATGGAGAGAGAAAGATAGAGGGTGAAGGAAGCAAAGGATTTAAAACCCAAATCACCATAAAACAAACAAACAGAGGGAGAGGAAGTGGAAGCTCGGGCGGACGCTAACGAGAGAAAGAAAAAGGGGAAAGAAGAAGTGGGACACGGAGAGCAGGATGACGAAGGAGGAAGAAGAAACAGGAAGCGACAAGGATTAACCGGAGAACTTCCTTTCCTTCACCTATTTTCCTTCACGTTCTTATTACTCCTCCCTCGTTTCTACTTCTACGCATTTTCAGAATGATAATGAAGAACATTATAGGCAGATGAGATTAGATAAAAGAACTGGACGAAGTAAAAACAAGATGTATGAATTAACTTAAAATAGCACCTGTTGTCAGAATAGCACACCGAATCAAGTCAGATTTCGGTGCCAGTTTTTATTTGAGGATAAATTAGCACTGCGGCGACATGTCCTGTGAGATGCGTGTCTGCTTCTTTGCTTTCGTTCGCCTTAAAGAGCACAAAGACAACTGACTTTGATGATGATGAATATGATGTCGCTAATGATAATAATAATGCTGATCATCATAGTCAAGATAATAAATGTAACAAGAGAAATAATGATAATAGAAATAACGATGATGGCAACAATGATAATGACAGCAAAATCAATCATAATGACAATGATAACAAGATGAGAATAATGATGACTTACGTCACCCTCCTGAGTACCGTCTCCCGCTCCCTTCCTCATCAACAGAGTCATTACTCTTGTTAAAATTACATTCACTTGTTTTCTCGACACGGAGGAAAAATAACAACTTCTTAAAAATGCAAAGTTAAACAGAGCTCGACACCGCAAAGGAGAAAATTTACTTAGAATCGACAATTTTCTAGAAAATCCGACAGCAGGCGCCTCCTCACTCGACATATGGCCGCTCGGGTTTACTATTCGTCTAGGCTTTGGTTGCGTCGAAGATGAATAAAGCAAATCTATGAATGAAGGAATTGATGGATTGATAGATAAATTGATATTGCAAGGCGGATGGAAGTATGAGAAAGAAGGGGGGAGGGGGGGGGGGGGGGGGGGGGGGTGGGGGGGGGGGGGGGGGGGGGGGGGGGGGGGGGGGGGGGGGGGTAGGAAGAGGAAGAAGAAGTAATAAGCAAGAATGAAAGAGGGAGAGAAAGAGAGATAGGTAGAGTGGGTTGGTAGATGAGAGAGAGAAAGAGAGAAAGATAGAGAGAGAGAGAGAGAGAGAGAGAGGGGGGGGTGAGGGGGATGGACCAAAAAGCGAGAAGGATCAGGTGGAGGAGAGAGGGGGGGGGGGGAAGGGGGGGGGATGTGAACCAAATAGAGAGAGGGGAGGGGGGGGATAGGGGCAGGGAGGGGATGTACCAAAAGAGGGGGGATGGAGGGAATGTGACCAAAAATGTCGCCCTGGAATATTCATCAGCTCCGATAATGTTGTGAATCTCCGCCCTTTCGTTGTGACTCAACCTTGGTCCCTCTCCCTCCCTTCTCATATTCTTCAACTTTTCTTCCTTCTTCGTCTTTCTTCCTCCCACCTTTCCCTCCCCTTCTTTCTACCTCCTTCCCTTCCCTCCCTTTCTCTCCCCCTTCTTCTCTTCCCTCCCTTTCTCACATTCCCCCTTCCCCTCCTCCCCTCCTCCCCTCCGTCCCATTCCCTCCTCCCCTCCCTCCTGCTGACCCACTTCCCTGTCCCTCAATCCCTATGACCTTATGCCCTCTATCCCTCCCTCCCTCCCTCCGTCTCTCCCTAATTAGTACCCCTATTAGATTAGCCTCCCTAATTATATCTAAGCCTCATTGTAAAAGCCTCCCTAATTACCATTCCCTGTGGAAACGCCCTCCTTGACACGGGATCGAGCCTGTTTTCCAGAACCTTCTTCGTGCAAGGACACTCGATCGGCGATCTTGGGCCCTTGCAACGGAGCCAGGGATACTGGCTGCTTTTGTTTGTTGTTCTGTTTTGTTTGGCTGTTGTCGTTGTTTCATTTATATATATATATATATATATATATACACATTTATATATATATATATATATATATACACATTTATATATATATATATATATATATATATATATATATATATATATATATATATATATATATATATATATATATGTATGTTTATCCACTTTTTTTTGTTTTGTTTTTGTTTTTTGTTTTGTTTCTTGTTAGGTTGGGTTACTTTACCTAGTTAAGTGTAATTAGATGAACCCACTAATTTTATTATTTAGTCATTTTATCGGGTTACTATCATGTTCTTTTTCATGATATTAAGCCGCAGGGAACGTCAACGACTATGATAACGAAGACTGTGACAACATATATTAATCACAACAAGATCAACGCCGCCAAACCCGTCCCGACTTCCGCTCGCATTCCCTCCTCGCCTCGCGCATCGCCGCCGACCTTGCTCGCGGTCGGCCGACGCGACCTCGTGCGGGACATACCAATTAGGCGTGACCCTCATTAGGCAGCTTCATTAACCATACAGAAGCTGGCTCGCTGTCCTTGCTCTCGGCGCCTCGGGGCTCGCTCGGTAAGGCACAACAGGA
>NW_028234424.1:40655119-40657619 GCF_977035675.1 Penaeus japonicus | reverse complement strand
CGCTCCTCGCCCACCAAGGATGCCACGCTCTACGGCGCCATGGTCGGGCCGCGCCACCACGACGTTTCGAACACCGTCAGCGCCAGCAGCATTGCTGGGAACACGCCCAACTCCCTGGGTCCCGCGGGCGGGCCCGGCGGGCCTCCCCCCAGGGGCGCGCTCTTCCAGCAGAACCTACTCGCCAACTTGCCGCTGCGGCCGCCCGATCAGCACAGCCTCGCCGGCAGCCACGGCACCGCCGTCACGGCCTCCGAGCTCGACGACGACCCCAACTACGCGCAGATCCCTGGCCAGGAGCCGCCGTACGAGCGCGTGCGCACCCGCTCCGAGCACAGCTACGAGACGCTGCGCAAGAAGAGCTTCGTGTCCGACTTCGACAGCGAGTCCGGCAGCGTGCGCGGGATGGACGACAAAGATAGCGTCGGTTACGAGTCCCTGAAGGACGACAAGGGGAAGGACTCGGGCTACGAGACGGTCAAAGAGAAGGACCACGACTACGAGACGGTCAAGAACAAGGACCCCGGCTACGAGACAGTCAAGGACTCGGCGGACCACGGCTACGAGACAGTGCGCGAGGACGGGCCGAGGCACCACGGCTACGAGACGCTCAAGCCGAAGCCTCCGCCGCCCAGGACGGGAGTCAGTGCCAGCGAGAGCGAGGACACGGTGCCAGACATCCTGCAGAACCTGTCGAGCAGCGCCCAGGGCGGCGACGTGCCCCCCGAGATCATGGCGCTCTACGCCCGCGTCGACAAGACCAAGAAGCGCCGCCGTGCCGCCGCCAGTGACTCAGACAGCCCACTACCGAGCGAGGCCAGTTCCCCGACGCCGCCCGACGCCGAGAACCCGCCCTCTTCACCGAGCGTCAGCAGCGACTTCAGCCACCCCGCCACGAGTTCCGGCGTCAGCAGCGCCTCCGCCCACTCGCCCGTGTGCCCCAGCATCAGCAGCACCAGCAGCACCGCCAGCATCAGCGAACCGCCCACAGACGTAAGCTTCGTGAGCGAGACAAGCGCGCCGGCCGCCGGACCCCACGCGGCGCGAGAGCTCATTCGGAAGTTCAACCGCCTCACGAGCGAAGAGGAGGCGCCCTTCCAGCGCAGCCGCCAGGGAAGCGTCGCCAGCGACACAGGCAGCCTGCGCCCGCTGCCGCCCCTGCCCAAGGAGAGCAACTCGCCCACGACCCCGTGAGGGCGGGAGGGCAGATAGTGGCGCTCTGGCTGGGCGGGTCATTTCGTGGGGGTTTGCCGGGGTTTCGTCATCCTCTTTCGGGAAATAATGAAAATGAGGCAATGCTCTTTGCTGAGACAGGACTCGGAATTAAATTCTATAATGCAGAGCTTCGAACTTTCAGTGAGAAACTGGCGTGTACTCTGCTAGTAGTGTGATATGGCCTGCTCCTTAAAACCCAGACTGGTTCGGTAAATCCAAACTGAAAAGCCAGTTTTACTTAGAAACAAAAACTATACTATATAGAAGTGGTGAAAGATCAGTTGTTTATTGCTTCAGAAAACATATATTTAAAATATATCGAGTTTCCAGTGATTATTGCATATTTGTATGTAACCTTGTATAGTTGTATAAAAGTGATACCGTAGCATGTTAGCTTGTAGTTCTGTTTAAGTTAAAATTGACTGTGTTAATATGATGCATATTTGATTGCACAATAATATCCATGATATACCTTTATGAACTTATTTCTGTTAATAGAGTATATTACCTTCTTTTGTTTTTGGGAACATATACAGGAGACACGGACAATTGAAATACCAGTGTTACTTCAGTTAATTAAAAAGTTATATACTGCATGAATAACAAACAAACACACACACACACACACACACACACACACACACACACACACACACACACACACACACACACACACACACACACACACACACACACACACACACACACACACACACACACACACACACACACACACACACACACACCGAAAACAAATCGTTTACTCCCTAACTTTTGAAGATAACTTAAATGAAATACCATAAATTTAAGTTACCATAAATTAAAGTTTTTCGATTGGAAAACCCGCGTTACATGAGAAACAAGTCCAGTTGCTCTTTATATTTCCTAAGAAGTCATTTACTAGTCAGTTAAATTGCATTAAGTTTTCTATTATGATCTTGCTCTTTGTGTTGCCCCTTTATTTTCTGTAGTGCAATGTTAAGTGTTATTTAACTGGGATTATTCCAAAAGGAATTGGTCTTAACACGTCTATGCTTTTCACTTTTTTCTTGTTCTGGTTTTTAATATCAGCGTAAATGGTCTTATGAAAGTGTAGAAAGAGAATATTGATGAATGTGTTACTTTTGCGTGTCTGTGCAGGTATGTGCTAACTGTGTCCACTGGGTTTGATATAGCACAAAAGAAAAAAAGGCTTCCATTAATAATATTTGACTGAATGTACTTATAAACCTATTGAATAAACATTTATTCATCTCTCATTCAAAATGGCTCACTTTTAACACAATAT
>NW_028234424.1:40635119-40647619 GCF_977035675.1 Penaeus japonicus | reverse complement strand
AGGTAGAGATGAAAAAATTATCTTACTATGATTTAACTTTATTTTTCTCTTCAGTTAAATCAAACTCAGTTCATGTGACATGATTAGCAAAAATATTCCTTGTGGCCAAATATTGAGACATTATAGAAAAAACAAAACCATATAAATATAAACTCTTAATTCAGGCACTAATGGAGAACCATAAAACTACTAAAGGCAAAGTCCTACAAATTCTGTCTCAACAATATCTATTCCTCGTTGATGTAATCAGGCAACCGACTGGAAGCGCATCTGAACCCTAAGTTGCCTGCTGAACTGTCAGGTGTGTTCTGGCTTCGAGCAGCACACCTATACCTGAAAGAGAGTGTTGAAGGCATAAAAACTCTCCCTATTATTAGCTTTGATTAAAAATTTGACAGTGCTATGTAAGATTGTTATATGAATTATGTTCTTATTATCAAAATAATTTCTATAAAATATTGGTTCCAAAACAACTGTCATACCTCTTTTATTTTTTGTTACTCAGTTTTTCATGAAAAAAGCAAATTAGAATATGTGTAATCAACCTAATCTGCCATAAAGAAAAAAGATAAATAAAAATTAAAAAGAAAAGAATCTTACATAGTCCTCTCCAAAAAGCTTTTGCTTTGCCTTGAAATAACTTTCACATTGCAAATGATTACTCACCTGTAACAGTATTCCTTTGTGCACATGTAAGAGCCTCCTTTTTTCACCTTGTCGTCTCCCGATTTTGGTCCTCGCTGCAATGAGAATAATGTTTATGTAAACTATTTGTCTTCCCCATTATGTAAATTACTATAATATAAATTGAAAACCATGTAGAAACTAATTATATATCAATTATCTACATTTGAAAATAACTAAATGAATATATCAATTTCCTCATTCTGTCTTAGGTAATGATAAGAGATACGTAAATGTGAGATAAATTTAGTGATCAAGTGTTGGACACTAAACTTTAAATGCAACTTTCTGGTACAGTGCTCAAATAAAGACATTTATAGCTAACTATTCAATATATAAATAAATAATGTAAAGAATATATAATTTCATTCCACCACATAATCAGTGAGTACCAAACAAGTAAATTTCTGTTCATGAAGTCTTGATTCATATAAAAACTACAACAGAGAAATAAAATAAAAAATAAAATTAATTACCACACTTCTAATTATATAAGTGACATATCTTAGATGCCCAATTGTCAAGACTCAATTGACACCCAATGCTAAAGTTACGCACCCAATGAGAGGCAAAGTAGTGCTTACAGTTACTATAAAATGGGTAAGACTATACCAAATTAAGTACAATGTCAAATTCAAGTGTACATCATTCTTCAGTTCTTTAATTAAAAAAAAAAAAAAAAAAAAAAAAAAAAAAAAATCTCAATGAATGAGATATAAAATATAACCCTAAGGAAATTTAAAGTTGATTATTTAATTTCTAATCCCTGCCTTGCATATCCAGCATATTCTGACTTTTAATACACAGGACAGGTATTTTATTGGAAGAAAATGTTCATCATATATACCAGAAGAATGGTAACTAAAAACTGACAAGGCCCAACACCACCTACTGGGTCAACTTTCCGTTCAGGTGAATGAGAGATTTCCCACCAGTCAGCTGTCCACTCCCATACATTGCCCACTATATTCTTGAGCCCAAAGTCATTTGTGGGGAAGGCTGTGACAGGGCAGCGACCAGGATAACCGTCCTCACCCGAGTCAACATTTGGGAACTCCCCTTGCCATATGTTGGCTCTGAGAAGAATATAGAGATTCCTTCTTAATTCTCATTAGATTATTTGCTTTTAGACATGCTGATAAAGTATAAAAGTATAAAAGTTAAGAAAAAAACGAAGATTAATTAAAACATACAAAAGTATGTAAATGAAAAGCAAATAATTCTGCACCTGAATTCGTTCTTTGGAGTGAACTTGTTGCCCCACGGGAAAAGTCTCTCCCTCTTTCCTGCCCGACATGCTCTTTCCCACTCGGCCTCAGTTGGCAGCCTTTTGTCCATCCATTTGCAGTAAGCTACTGCATCGTTCCAGGACACATGTACAACTGGATGGTCCATGCAGTCTGTTGAATTTTACAAGGTAAAATCATAAATCCCAGTTACATCTTTGTATTACATTCACATACTTTTATAAAACACCAACAAAAATCACAGTATATTTTCTTAGAGGCTTTTCAAGCCTTTAGCAATCTTCTGTAAATCAAATTATGATGATAAGAAAGTACATAACCTAACCATTACATGAAAAAATATGCAACTTATTGTAAAACATAATCTTAAATGGGAAGCCCAAAAAGCTATTGCACCTGAAATGTTGGAATCTGGGCCCTCTGGGTGTCGCCAGTCAGCACCTTTCACAGGAACCCACCAGGGGGCAGCAGCCACAGCATTGGTCAGGGTGGACTTAATGGCCTCTGACACTTCTCCTTCCAGCACAAAGGAATCTCCAAAGTTCTCTGCCTGTAAACAAACAAAGGACACTATTAAGTTGTTGATGTTGCTTCATTAATTTTTTCTTGCTTTAACAAGCGCAATAACCATTTTAGAATTGTTTTTTTACAAAAAAAAAGAAAAAAAGCCTTATATCAATAACCCCCCTCCCCCCCCAACAAGATCAAAATAATCACCTCTGTCTTATAACCAGTAGCTTTAACAAATAATTCAAAAGCTGAATTTGAGACTTCATAGATGTCCATGTAAAAGTCGTTGACCTCAACTCTTCTTGCTGGATGTTCCCCATCAGCTTCGAATATTGGGTCATTTGTCCCCATGATGAACTCTCCTCCAGGAATCTTAACCATAGAGTGGATATTGGGTATGCTTGGCACTGTGTTGGCTTCTGAAGTGTATTTGAAACTCGGCAATTCTTCTGGGTCTTCTTTGGTAATGGAAGAGTCTGGATTTTCACTCTTTTGTCTGCTAGTTGCTGCACAGCCACATGTACTGCTATCACTTCCATCAGGCTTGGCTTCTGCGTCCTTTTCACCTTGACACTTTTCGCTACCCAGGCTGAGTGTTGTTAAACTCAGCACAATCAGCAGTGATACCCAAGATACCTTGGTAACTGTGCATTTCATTGGAAATGTTACTGCGATTAATCTCATACTTGCAGTGTATCCTTTACTGACACCTGGAAAACAAATGATTAATAGTTACCAGTCAGTAACCACATTTAATTACAGAACATTTAATCATCTACATTTCAGTGCTTAGTAACATACTTTCATGTGAACTGATAAGGTTCTTATAACATCCAAATACCCCGAACATACTGTTACACTGATATATCAGACTAAGACTTCGACATATTCATATAAAGTAACTGATCAAAACAGAAACAGGAAAAAAAAAAACTTGAAAATGATTTATGTATTGCTAAACAAGTACAGCTATAAGTAACTAAAAGATAAAGTAATAAATGACAATAAGATTAAATTACAGATGTTCAAAATCACCTATGACGAATAAGTTTGTTTCTACTACTGTAATTTTATGTTAATATGGTAGTTAAAGTCATCCTACTACTATACCCATTGTTGTTGGTGTTACTCGACTACAATATTGACATAAAATTGGACTTGGCCCTGCAAACCATCTACCACTCCAAGCTACCTGATATGGCTACTAACATCAATGACATATCAATCAAGCACTTCGAACTATTCTTAAAATTTAAGGGAAATGTCAAAATACAAATTATTAAAATATCATTCCAAAATGGAATTTCACTCTTAACTCAACGAAATCGAGAAACGTTACACATTTCAGAAACCTATATATGCAAATGAGGACCACATCATACAGATAAGAACTGATGTCACGTGTGCATGCGCTCGCCTGAGATAATTATTCGATTCCCTCTCACCATCAGCTGTTCTATCTCATGCCTGTGTTGACGTCGGGTCGTTCGCGGAAGGGAAGGCGAGCGCATCCACGAACGGTCTCAGGAGGTGTTTGGGGGCGGGTCCATCGACAGTACGAATGATTTGCAGTTGAAATGTTCATGGATTAGATATGGTGTGTTGATATATGCATAAAAACACACATAGGAATATACATATATATATATATATACATATATATATACATATGTGTGTGTGTGTCTGTACATATATAAATATACATGTATACATGTATATATATATATATATATATATATATATATATATATATATATATATATATATATATATATATATATATGTGTGTGTGTGTGTGTGTGTGTGTGTGTGTGTGTGTGTGTGTGTGTGTGTGTGTGTGTGTATGTGTGTGTGTGTGTATGTGTGTGCGTATATACATACACACACATATATATATATATATATATATATATATATATATATATATATATATATATATATATGTATGTATATATGCACACAAACACATACACACACATATACATACGTACATATATATATATATATATATATATATATGTATGTATATATGTATATACATACATATATACATATATACATATATGCATATGTATATATACATATATACATATACATACATGCACACACACACACACACACACGCGCGCGCGCGTGCACACACATATAAATAGTATATATATATATATATACATATATGTATATATATATATATATATATATATATATATATATATATATATATATATATATATATGTATATATATATATATACACGTAAACACGTGCTGCTTATTGAGCTTATAAAAGCATACTTTAATATGAATTTCTGATATGCACAGTCTGCATACACTTTATACCAATGGCAGTTGTGGAACATACGCAAGTGTAATTAATTTCAACATTATACAAAATCCAGTGCAATTTTTTTTTTTTTTTTGTTAGACCTATTGTTTTCATCATCATCGTTTTCCAGTGACATGGGATATAAAACTCGACATGAAAAAAATCATATATTATTACAAACCAAACACATCATACAATTAAACTGCTATGTATGTATGATGAATTTCCTTAAAGGTTGCACATATTTTGAACTGCAAGTGGAAAATGGAAAAAAAATAAAATACCACATATTGCCTAGTTTCATAGGTTATGTTTGTCAATTCAACACATACCTAGATTTTAATAAAGAAGTCCTTGGTATACTTGGCATTCCATCTACTTAACAAAAAGTATTCTGGCTTTTGTCATGTGCCATCTACGAAAATCAAACTGGCTGTTATCCATATTTTGTTGCTCTACAACTCGTGTGAAACTCGTGTTGCATATGCAATTCCCTGTTGAACTACCCGCGCCCTTGCGTTCTTCATTATTTTGCTTGTGTTTGCGCTGGCCTCTGCGCTTGCGAGATTTGACTTAATTTTTCTTGCCTCTGCGGCAGCTGGATCTGACCTTGTTCTTCTTGCCTCTGCGCCTGCCGGATCTGACCTTGTTCTCCCTGCCTCTGCACCTGCCGGATCTGACCTTGTTCTCCCTGCCTCTGCACCTGCCGGATCTGACCTTGTCCTCCTTGCCGCCTCGTTCCCTGCTGCCCTTAAGCCAGTCCTCCGCAAGGACAAAGACATTGGTGTGAGACTGATTTGCCTCTGCCTTGCTCGCCGCAGGACATTCCTGCGAACACATACAGGTGTAGCAGACCGGGTGTTGGCGAGTCTCCTGAGTGCGGTTGACATTCAGAAATAGAATGAACTTCTTACGGTCATGGGTGCGCCTTTCGCCCTGCTCCTGGCCCTGCTCCTGGCCCTGCTCCTCGCGCTCACGAGTGTCTTTCCCGTTGCCAGTAGTGTGTTTTGCGCGAGCTAAATTTTTCATCTCGTAAATCGGGAGTCGCTCCAAGAAGACTTGAGCTGGAATGACTGTTTGCTCGGGGGAGCCGTCCTGCTTGTCGACGTCAAGGTCCTGCTGGTTAACGCTTTCGGTCGGCCCCGACGGAGAGCTCTCTGGCTGTGCTTGCTGGACCGATCCCACGACCGCCAGAGGGAGCAGGAGGAGAAACCTGTAAGCAATTCTGGGGTTTATCGTCAGCTGACTTACAGAGTCTGTAGATACAACTTATATGAATCAGCCATCAAGTGTCCAGGCTAACTTCACCAAAGGCGGTGTTGCAAGATTAAAACAAAGACTAGGGAAGCGACATCAAAAAGGAGGATAAATCTCACACCGAAAATGGAAAAAAGTAGACAGCTGAAACAAGATATCCTTCACGCTGATACGAAGCGCGCGGGGAAATAACTTGGGATTATATAAGCTATTTAGTGGATCTTTAATATACATCAAAATTTACTCAATATAGCACAGCTAACCCTTCATACGATTTGACTACACACTGACGTTTTTCAGTCTAGTCTAGTTTCCCTCTCTCTCTTTCCTCCTCTCCTTCTATCTCTTTCCCTTCTTTGTCTTACTTTCTCTATTGCCATCATCCCATAAAAACACTGATAGAACGGCGGTCTTATGAGACAGAAATAACAGAGAACGAGAAAAACTTACATGTAAGTTTTTACGGACACACACACGGGAACATACACACATATGCACGCGCGCGTGTGTGAGTGAGTGAATGAGTGAGAGTGAGTGAGTGTGTATGTGTAAATTTACACACATAGTGCCTTCACAGTGGCGTCACTCCATAAAAACTCGACTAACCTAAAATGCTTTTGAAAAAATGACGTGTTTCAATGTTTAACGATTTGCTACATAAGTTATCTCTCTCATTTGCGAGGGCATAGCGGATAAAGTAAAACTAAATAAATAAATATAACAACAATAATGTTATAAAAGAACACTAGGATAGAGGAAATATATAATTCAATTTTTCTCCATTACACTCTGCCTTCTATTCATTCTCGCATTGAGAGAGAAGAGGGGGGGAGGGGGTTAATGAGTAATTTGCAAGGAATTGATCGAAATTCATCACAAAAGTTATTCCCTACCAAACCAAATATTGTGTGATATTTACCTGAAAATCATGGAAATTGGAAACTTTTCTCGGAGTGATTCAAACCACGTGGGGTTCGTTGATTCGCTCTGACAAGCGAGAGACTGAAACTAGTATGATAGTTATATCTTGCGTTGTTTATAGAAAAAAATTGTAATTATTATGTTGTGAAGTAGCTAAATTTTATTACGCTTTTTACAGTATCAATGCGGGGTAGTTAAATATTAAATTTCAAGCATTGATATGTGCATGTTCTGATTTGACTCAGCGACTCTTGCCGAATATTCAGGAATAACGTCTTCATTATCATTAAGAATGTCAGCTGTAAAATTAGTGAACATTAACTGCGTATAGTTATGCATAAAATAATTTAATAATAGAAACACAGGAGCTTTAGATTCCTGAAATTTATTAAATACTATAAAGTAAACTTGATATTTGTTGAAAAGCCAAAGGCTTATAGCATCCCTACGTTTTTCATGAAAAAATCGTACCACAATTTTATAAAATCCTTAACACATTCCCTGCGTTTTGATCATGCACCACTTATATTTGATTTCATTTAATTATCTACTCAATAATTTTCTCAACTAAAGGTTAATTAATTAGTCTATTTCAGAAGAGGTTATTGGAATACACATGTTGCAGTGCATTTTATTGTTGTTTCATGTATTTTCCTTACTAGATTGTTTATATACTGTTCGATATACTGTACTGTACTGGCTTTTCAGGTTATGTTTCATACATTTGATAAAAAAAGAGTCCTTCACATATCATCATTATTTGTATGATGAATATTCTCATGAGTGTCATTATCATTACTATTGTTAGTGTCACTATTCTTATTATTTTAATCATTGATATCTATCATCATCTTCACTATCATTATCATTATATCACCATCATTATCATTATGATCGTCTTTATATTTTTCTCTTCATTATTACTATTATCATTATCATCACCGTCATAGTTGTTATCATTATCATTACCAACATTATCAATATTTTTATCACTATCATCATCATCATCGTTATTAGTAGTAGTACTATTATTATTGTCGTTATTATTAATAAGAAAACTATCATTATCATATTACCACTAACCTTATGATAATTATTGCCGCTACTATAATAATTATTATCACTGTCACCATGATTATCAACATCATCATTATTATTCTACCGTTGCGATAATTATCATTATCATTATTATCACTATCATCATTTACATTATCAGTTCCATCATCATCGCTAGTATTTTTATCATTATAATTAACATTATCGTTATCATCCTGTTCATAATAGTTTCTCTTCCTTTCTTTTTCTCATAATGATTATTATCATTGTCCCTAACATTAACATTATCACTATTAAGATTTGTACGCACGTCATTGCTCAGTCAACGTACTTATATAATGAAATCTTAGACAAGATTTTCTATGTAACCCACGGTCGGAGTCGATCCTGCGCGCAGGCGTCTACACACCTCAGAATCAATTCTGATAATGCCATTTTGCTTCTCTTAGAAAGTCGGTTTTTCTTGATCAACATTAAAAAAGAGTCTAACCTTCAACAGTTACTTTGTAGTGCAGAGTACCAAGTTTATCAGACACTTCATTTGTTTGGAGTTGTATGTGATCTACTATTACTCCTTTATCCGTTTTCTTCTAAATTTTGTGATTTTGTCCAAACTTATCCTTGTTGATGTTTCATAAAATCCTGTCTCCTCAAATCAATCTATTCCTGAATTTCATCCCGATCAACAAAAAGGAAAGTGACATATCTGAGATTGCATGTGCGGTAGTCCTACATGGTCTAAGAAGTCGTTATCATTACTGTCTATCTATCTATCATCTATTATTGCTATTATAATTATCATTACTACTATTGTTATTACTATTATCATTATTATCATCATTATCACCATTATTATTATTACTATTATTATTATCATTATTATTATTACTATTATTATTATCTTTATTATCATTATCATTATTACCATCATTATTATTGTTATTATTTTTGTTATTGTTATTATTCTCATTATCCTCATCATAATCATTATTATTGCTCTTATCATTATTGTTATTCTGCTTCCTCTTCTTGTTGATTATCATTGTGATTATCGTTATCATCGTGATTGTTATTATCAATGTCATTGTTATTAATATTGTTCTTCTTCCTTTCATAATTATTCTTATTATTGTTATCATTATGGGACGCTGTGGTGTTCGGTGCCTCTTGGAGCTGTTCTGTGTCCACGATCCTGTGGTTAGCACGCCGTCTGCCTAGCATGCCTGGTGATGGTGGCAGAAAAATGAGGCGGTCGGTGTAACACTATCATCATTATCATCGTTACTACTTTTATTAACATCATCATCATTATTATCATTACTGATATTATTTTTGTTACTGTTGTTTTTATCATTACTACTGCTATTGTCATTACTATCACTGTCAGTATCATTGCTATCATTATTTGCATTTATCATTATTATCATCCTATTATTAATGTTATTATTATCATCGTCATTAGCATGATTATGATTATCATTAATACTGCTCTTGTTTTAATTTTCATCAATATCATCACTATTATCACCATTATCACTACGACCAATACGCAATTTACATTATAGCTTTATATATCTTTCATCCCTTTAGAATGATATAATTTCTTGTATTTTATGAGTTGCACCTAAAATCATAACTTTTATAAATGTTAAATCCTTACTTGATAAGTTCAGATTCTCATGTATTTCTTATAAATACATTAGTTATGCCTAAAACTATAGCATTTTCTTTAACATAATTATCGTTTTCTTTCTTAAAATTACGGTAACTACTTTAATTTGCATCAAAACATGGAAGAATTACAAGCAAAAGCAAGATGAACTTTATAGATACTTCCTATATATCATAATATGGTAAATTTTCCGAATAATGCCTCGTCGCTAAATACAACAAAAGCGGTATCGATGGATTCCTCTCAACCTCTACTGTTCATATATAATGGAAATAATGCGCGATTCCACCTCCGGACCCCACAATCTGGGTCCCGATAGTAGGGGAGGGCATGAAGTAGATCAGGGGAATTACGGGGTAAAATGTTACGAAATACCATAAAAATGGTACTGATGGATTCCTCTCAACCTCTACTGTTCATATATAGTAGAAATAATGCGCGATTTCACCCCTGGACCCCACAATCTGGGTCCCGATAGTAGGGGAGGGCATGAAGTAGATCAGGGAAATTACGGGGTAAACGAAATACAATAAAAATGGTACTGATGGATTCCTCTCAACCTCTACTGTTCATATATAGTAGAAATAATGCGCGATTTCACCCCTGGACCCCACAATCTGGGTCCCGATAGTAGGGGAGGGCATGAAGTAGATCAGGGAAATTACGGGGTAAAATGTTACGAAATACCATAAAAATGGTACTGATGGATTCATCTCAACCTCTACTGTTCATATATAGTAGAAATAATGCGCGATTTCACCCCTGGACCCCACAATCTGGGTCCCGATAGTAGGGGAGGGCATGAAGTAGATCAGGGAAATTACGGAGTAAAATATGAATTCCGGCCATATTTCGTATGCAAAATCTTAACCAATTACCTACCTAACTTTGCCTAGTTTTGAAGTTAGACCTAGTCAAGGGGGGCTTCGCCCCCCCCCCTGGACCCCCCCTTTCTTAAGGCACTTCGTGCTACTTCGGTACATATTTCGTATGCAAAATCTTAACCAATTACCTACCAAACTTTGCCTAGTTTTGAAGTTAGCCCTAGCCAAGGGTGGGCTTCGCCTCCCCCACCTGGACCCCCCTTTCTTAAAGCACTTCGTGCTGACTATGACATATGATTATTTCTGTAGATGCGCTTAGCTCGTTACTTACCTGTGAGGGGTGTTGGGGGTTGCCTGATGTAGCTGGGTGGAGGGAGCCTATACCGCGGCATGCAGGAAGTGGTGCAATCGGGTGTTCAGGTCAACGAAGTGCATTAGGAACATGCACCTTGACAAGTAGCCAATAAAATGTTTTTTCTTGCGGCCGCATAACGGCACATTTCTTTTCGCTTCCCTCCACTGCCTCTCGATGGTATTGGTGTGGGCGAGTGTCGGGATATACAAAGCTGTAAGTGTGATTGACGGTCAGGTGTCTGTATCCCTCGTGAGAGAGACAGTTGTAGGCCCTCCAGCAGTCGGAGATGATGATCGACCCAGGGGCGATCCGTTCCTTGATTACTGCAAGGAGAGTCTCGCTGGTCCGATCCTCTACCGGGACGAGGAAAAGATCGCGTGTCTCCCTGCAGATCCCGCCGAAGACCCACTGGCCGTCAATCACTCTTCCGACGTTGTACTTGCGGCGCCCGAACTTGCTCTCGTCTATTTCGACAATTTCCCAGGGCTCCCGATGACACCCTGCTGGTCAAGGGCCCAGTGAACCATTACCTCCCGGCAGAAACTGGACCAGTCGGTAATGGTCGCGAGCCCCAGTCAAAGCTCATGTCACATGAGCCGAACTAAGAAACACTCCCGGACGAAGTAGTTCACAAACACCAACAAGGTTTCAACATCAAGGTGTACCCTCTCGAAAAAGGAGCCCTTAAACACCGAGGCAGTCCAGCCACACCGCTTTTTTTTTGTCTCCTGGCCGCCACGGTCTTGTCACATCGGAACTGCTTCCGCCGCGGGTCATACCGTGCGGCCTGACCGCAGCGGCCGCAGTTCTTTTCACGATGGTCAAGACCGTGTTCATAGCAAATGTTCATCAAGCGGTCATTTTCTCCACATGCATCCCTAATAAAGTCGTGTATCGACCAGGAGCACCCCTCACACTGTGCCATGATTACCGGAACTGAACTTCAATGCTATGCGAAGCCGGCAATCGCATTACTGCGCATGAGCGGCCTCCGGATAGGAAACTACGACCGATAATGACGTGAAAACTCAATAGAGGGCACTGTATAATTATACTGTAAACAATGGGGAATATTGCGCCATCTATCGAGAGAAAATAACAGCTCATGCAGGTAATTCATTGGGAGATTCCATTCCACAGCTTATCGCAAGCCAGAAATACGTAAACACAGCCATGTTTGATTTTCAGGGCGAGGATGGTGGTTCTCGGGGTATTTTGTACAAGGCATGTTGCACGAAGTGCCCTAAAAAGGGTGGGCCCAGGGGGGGGGGGAGAAGCCCCTCCTTGGCTAGGGCTTAATTAAAACCTAGGCAAAGTTAGGTAGGTAGTTGGGTTAAGATTTTGCATACGAAATATGCCCCGACGTAGGACGAGGTAGCACGAGGTAGTGCCTAAAAAAAGAGACCCAGATTGTGGGGTCCAGGGGTGGAATCGCGCAATATTTCTACTATATATGAACAGTAGAGGTTGAGAGGAATCCATCAGTACCATTTTTATGATATTTCGTAACACTTTACCTCGTAATTTTCCTGATCTACTTCATGCCCTCCCCTACTATCGGGACCCAGATTGTGGGGTCCGGAGGTGGAATCGCGCATTATTTCCACTATATATGAACAGTAGAGGTTGAGAGGAATCCATCGATACCA
>NW_028234424.1:40612619-40615119 GCF_977035675.1 Penaeus japonicus | reverse complement strand
GGTAAGTGTAATAGGGGTGAAGGTTAACATAATTATGATAAAAAGATAATGAGATTATATGGTTAGATTAGTGTATATGCTGATAATGAAGTTGGTGATTAATCTTAACACTTGGCCGAAACTTATGGTGTAAAAACGAGGTAAATAACGATGACACCAAAGAAAACGCAAGAACAATATTTCAAACAACTGATGACAATAAACATTTGATTTGAGAGAATTTCGTAATAATCACAATAAGACTAGATGAAAAAAAAAGAAGAAAATACACAGACATCGAGGAGAACATTAAAAAGAAACAGTTACTGTCATAACTATTACTCCTGTTCTTTTATTGTTTTTTCTACTTCAACTGCAGTGCTACTTTTACTGCTACTTCTACTGCTACTGCCTCTCTACAGCTGCTACTATCATTCTACTATAATTACTACTACAACTACAGTTTTGTTTTTGTTGCTACAACTACTTGCCATTAATACATGTGCTACTGATAACACTATTTTCAATACAACATACAGCATAATTACTAATGGTGATACTACTACTATTGCTCTCACCATTGTCAATAATACGGGTACAACTATAATTATCACTGTAACGACAAATACTGTTACTACTGTTTATTTCATAATTACCACCACTGTTATGCCTATCTATTTATAATTGATACTACTGCGACTACTATTTAAATATCTATCCCCGAATGGCTATGTCTACTCAACCATTTTTTTAAAATCCTAAAACGGAAATATTAAATTTTGTGACTTATGCGACTCTTGGCGACTACCAGCTCATAGTCTGCTCTACAAGCTTACTCTCTCAAGCAGATCGAAGAAGCGAGAGAGAACAGCGATTACTTATGCAAGCAACTATTGTATGTAGCTTCTTAGTTGTTTTCAATGTGGTGACTTGCGAGCTTTGCGTAGAAAGAGTTTTAAACACAAGTGTTGTGAAATATCTGTGATCAATGTTTTGGACTATTCCGCAAAATCTCATCTTTTTGTTAATATCATCGATTCCATCGGATCCAAAGTTCGAATGGCAAAGACGGATCTCTATCCTTGTGTCCTTCTGTCATTCATTTGATAAGTTAGCTGTTTGACAGGTCGATCTATCCTTGGCAGTATAATTGGTTCTACCATGACGTCTAGCCAAACAAATTTCCTCGAATACAAGAAATTTGGCTAGAATACAAAGAATGAATTCCTGTTTGCCAAGGTTGAGACCTTGGTTTTGATTACTACCACTATTGCTGTATTCTGTTAAACTTGTTCATACTACTGTTACCAATTATGTTGTCATTATGAAGAAAAACAAATATTGGTAGAAAGCGAAAGAAAAGTAATATTCACCAGATATATCAGTAATCACACGTAAGAGTAATGTAACGCCTGGTCTACACGATTCAAAGATGAATTCAATTTGTATAAACTTTAATAGATCTTAAATAATGAATGCGTGTTAAATGAATTACAGTCTCTCTCTCTCTTTTTCTCTGTTTGCGTTTAGGCATCTCTCTCTCTCACTCTCTCTCTCTCTCACGCTCACTCTCTCTCACACTCTTTCCCCTCACCCTCCTCTCTCTCTCTCTCATGCTAGTAATGATAATACTCATAATAATAATGGCAATCAGGATGCAAATAATGCTAATGCTAATAATTCAAATTATAATAATGATCATAACAATGATGCTTACAGTGACAATGTTATGATAATAATAGTAACAATAGTATTGATAATAAAAATGATGAAATCAGTGACAAAAAGGATAATGCTAACAATAATGATAATGACAATAGTGATAATAATAATGAGGATAGTAATGATAATGATAAAAATTATTATAACATTAATGATGATGATAACGATAATGATATTAACAATGATAATAGTAATGGTAATGATATCATCGATAGTAATAAAAATGATAAAAATAATAATAATGATTATGATGAATATGACAATAATAATGATAATATGACAATGATAATTATATAATGATAAGAACAATGATGATAACAATTGTAATGATAATGATAAAAAGATCAATGAATATTTATAAGGTAATGATAATCATTCTGATAATAACGATGATAACAATAATGGTAATGATAATGGTAATAAGAAAGTTGATGGTGCTAATGTTAATGATAATAATATTGATAATGATAAAGACAAATATAGTAATGATGAAGTATAGTTAGGACAATGATATGGTAAAAAAGATGATGAAAATAGCAATAATGATAATAATAATAATAATAATGATAAAAATAATAATGATAACAATAATGATAATTGTAATAATAATATTGATAATAATAATAATAACAATGATAATAATAATAATTATTATTATTATGATAATAATGATAATAATAATAATAGTAATAATAATGATGATTATAATAATAATGACAATAATGATCATCATGACGATAAGGATAAATATCACAATAATAAATATGATATTGATGATCTGCTACTACTATTGCTACTA
>NW_028234424.1:40595119-40597619 GCF_977035675.1 Penaeus japonicus | reverse complement strand
TGAAATCGCAATCTTTGAACGAAAAAAAATGGACATCCAGGTAATATAGGTTGTTCCAGATCGTTAGACCTTTCATGCTTAAACCGTGTATATTTATTTATGTACACACTCCTCATCGTAAAAAAAGTAATACAAGGAACACCTTCCGTATGTTTTTGTACCAGCTCTTAACTTCATTTCCTGGTGCACATATAACGCGGCATATGCGACCAAGTCCGTTGTAAAACACATTTTTTAGAATTTGTGTCGACAGCATAGCGGAACTTACTAGACTACAGGGGGTACTGGGTACTGGTACACTACTTGTTTCAATTTATATAAATATATGTGTTTTAAGTAAGGGAGTTGAAGTGTGGCTGCCTTAGAATTTGTATTTATATGGGTTTGTAAACTCTTTTTCGTGTTCTGTGAGTGTACGCTTCATGCATAGATGTTTGTAAACTCGGTACTGTGTTAAAGAGCAAATACATGTCCTTTTTATCAGATATATGCATTAAATCTTTAAATTTTCTATTCAATAGTTGTGGATTTTAATGTTTTACACACTCTAAACATGTTATCAGCAAGTAGACGAGAATGAAAAAGGAACAGAAAGAGAAGGAAAGAGAGAAAAAGTGAAAGAAGAAGAAAAAAATATATAGATAATTCAAGAAGAATTGGACAGGAAAAGAAGAGCACGAAAAAGGTTAAAATGATGAAAAGAAAAGAAAAAGGAAGGAAAGAAAACAGTTTATGATTGTATACGAAGGATAAACAATAAACAAAACTTCTTCTTGTTATATACTTTCCATATTATTATTCTTTCACTTTTTCTATATATTTTCAGATAAAGGATAAAGAAGTTAATTGATAAAAAAACAAAAAAACAAAACAAAAACAGAAATAGTGAACGAGATACGAAAAAAGGAATGTGAGAAAAAACATTAAGATTACAAAGATGGTTAAAAAACAAAATACGAAAGCATACGAAAACGCTAAAAAACAAAACAAAATCGAAAGAATGCAAAAATGGTAAAGTAAAGAAAGCGAAATTCGAAAGATTACTGGAGGATGAGGCCGAAGAGTCAATCAATTCCGCCCGGAGAACCGCTGCCAAGATGCTTCTGGCGTTTACAGTTTGTGTTTTCCATTAAATTTCTATTGCTCATTTGAGTCTGATTTATGGCTCTGGAATTCCATTAGCTTTTATGACGAGGGAAAATACGTTTTCTATTCAATTATAGCTTTATCATTATTAACAATTATAACATTACTTTTAAGATGATACGCTTATTATGATAAAATAGTTATTGATCATTGCCATGTTTTATGGTTGATATTTGTATATTTGTTAGTATCAGTATCATTATCATTACTATCATTATCATTATGGTTATCATTATTGTTATTGTCATTATTATCATTTTCATCATTATTATCATTATTGACATTATTATTGTTATCCTTGTCATCAGTTGTTATTATCACTATCATAATCAATATTATGATGATCATTGATATTAATATTATTATCATTTTACTATTCTTATTTTGATTATCAGAATTATCATTATTATTATTATTAGAATTATCATTATTATCATTATTATTATCAGAATTATCATTGTTATTATTATTATTAGAATTATTATTATTAGAATTATCTTCATATCATTGTCATCATCATAATATTCATTATTATTGTTATCATTATCATAATATTTAGTAATATAATTGTCATTATCATCATTGCATTTATGGATGTTCTTTTAATCATCATTATCATCATTGCATTTAAGGATATTGTTTTTATCATCATTATCATCATTATTATGAATATTATTATAATCATCACTACTATTATTATCATGATTATTATTATTGTTATGATCTTTATCATCATTATTGATATTGTTAAAAATATCAATACCGTAATAATGGCAATAATAATGAGAATGATAATCATAACGAGAATGATAATAATAATGAGAATTATAATAATAATGAGAATGATGATGATAGCAATGATAATGGTAATAACGATAACGAAAATGATGATGATAATGATAATGATAACAATGACAATAACAATTTCAATAATAATAATGATAGTGATAATAATAATGATGAAAATGACGATACTGATAATAATCTTTATAATAGTAATAATAATGATATTGATTATTATAGTAATAACAATGATTATTGCTGTTATTATTATTGTTATTATCTATTATCATTACCATCATCGACATCAACATTATCATCATTCTTGGTAATATTATTGCTGTGATCATTATTATTGTTTTCATTTCTTATTATCAGTATTATCATTTCCAGTTTTATCGTTGTTATAATCATTATTATTACTTCTATTATAATTGTTCTTCATATCATTGTTGTGGATATCATTTCATTATCCTTATCGTTATTCTTGCTATTGTTATAATATTCATTCATATGAAAGTCGCCTCATATTTTTCCACCAAGGCAGACTGAAAACGGAAAGCGAAAATGAAAA
>NW_028234424.1:40567619-40570119 GCF_977035675.1 Penaeus japonicus | reverse complement strand
AAAAGAAGTATTAAGATGAAGATGGAGGAACAGGAGAGGAAAAAAAAAAAAAAAAAAATTCAAAGTCAGTTAAGAATGAGAACAGACAAACAAGCCGGGTTGAGATATAACAATAAGATTAATGTTGATAACAAAGAGGATAAAATCGTACCAGATCATTGATGATAAAGGAAGAAGAAAGAAGAAGAAGAAAGAAGAAGAAATCAGGCAGACTGAGGTGCAAATCTGCCTCTCGTCCCCTGAGAAGCACAAGCAAGTTCTTGGTGTCTCAGTAAAAGCACAAAAAGTACTTACCTTTGTCTTGCAGAAAGGGACTGATTTCTTCCATGTTCCCCTCCTTTTTTCTCTTTACTTTTTATATATACTTTTGGGTTTTTAGATATCAACGGCTAAGAAACAAGAAAATTCCTGTACGCTTAAACAAAGACAAACAAACAAATTTGTATACATATACACTCGTAAACATGGAAGTGCGTTAACACTCTTGCAACTACTCGCTTGCAACAACTTTGTGGTATTACTTTGGATATGGGATATGTTGCAGATCAATCAACGATATTCATCAATTCATAGCGAGACCACCTAACACTACATCGTGATCTGTCAGAGGTAGAAAGATCGTTACTCACAGAACAAATATATGCAGATTAAGTCACGGGCGCGTAGGAAGGGCTATAGCCGGCCGTCTGACACTGAGATGCACATTTCCATATCGTTCATCGTGTTTCTGTACTGTATTTCTTTTTAGCTGTTGTATCTCTCTCTATCAGAACTGATCTACCTAGTATTTGTAAATACCTCCTTACATTTAATATATATACAGTTACACACACACACACACATATATATACACACACACACACAAACGCACACACACACACACACACACACACACAAACGCACACACACACACACACACACACACACACAAACGCACACACACACACACACACACACACAAACCACTCACTCTCTCTCTCTCCTCACACACAGTAAGCACAAAGGCATACGGACCCCCCTCCTCCCTGCACCCCCTCTCCCCGAGCCTCACATCAAAGACAGCAGCGCATAAAATGCACACAACGCAAACCCGCTCAGCGTGTGTTCTCGTCCCCCCGGGTGGCAACTTTTACTACGCAGCTTGGCAAGCCTTTTGCCATTTACTCAAGCCGTCCCAGGTGGCCGGTCACTCCTGCGACCCAGACAAGATTTTCTGTCTCGTCTGGCAACTCCAGCTAGAATTTTTGCTCTTCATTTCATTTTCTCTTCGTCCTTTCTCTCCCCTTCTCTTTTTTGCTCGGTTTCGGTCGCTGTGCCTGCCCTTCTCTTATCTATATCTTCTGTTGGTTCTCTTTAATAGTGCAAATTACTGAAAATGGTCGTAATAATGGTAAAGAATGTGATACTCATAATAATATTGATGATGAATATGATTACAGTGATGATGAAACGTCTGTTTTTTTTTGTTGTGAATGAAATGAGTAACGTTTTATGCCTTATTTCATTAACGTCTTTGTTCACTCGTGTTCAAATACAAATTTGCTGTGTTTTTCATCTATTCCATGACGTCTATTTCGTTTGAAAAATAAAATCTGGCACGATGCCTGACAGATGAATGATGTTATTTGCGTTTTGACATACTAACACAAATATTGTAGCTGACGAATAAATCATTATCAAAATGAAGAAACAAATTGTTGCACATCAATACATTGCAATATATTTTGAGATGCGTTTATTTTCTTTTTACTGGAATTAGAATTTAACGATATTTTAATAAAAAACTTTAGATCTATTGGCAACTTAATTTGATTAGAGATTATAATATATGTTGTGAAGTACGATATCCAGAGTTTCCAGCTACACACACATATTTTCTATAGTGTTTTACTCTTACCTATGTTTACCTCCTTACATATAGCACACACAATAATTTATCATTTATCATGTTCATCATCATCATCTCATTATTATTATCATCATAATCATCATCACAGTTACCGCTACAACCTTTGATATTGTTATCATCATCACTATCATTATCATTATCAGTATTATCTTCATTATGATCACTGTCATCATTGTTACCATTTTCATGATTATCATTACTATCACCATTGTTATTATAATTATCGTTACTCTTATTATTATGATCGTTATTATTATCATTACCATTATATTCATTATCATCATTATAATCATCCTTATCATAATTTCTGTCATCATAATAATCATCATCATCATTATTAGAATCATAATTATTATTTCTACCAATATTATCATCACACTATTATTTTTTTTCTATAATTATCAGCATTATCAGTGTTGTTATCATCATCATCGATACTATCAATGATATTATTGCCATCATCATTACTATTTTGTTATTATCATCATCATCATTATTGTTGTTATCGTCATCTTTTTCATTACCATTACTGTATCATTATCATTATTATGACATTGGAATAAACATTGGTATCCATTACCGTCGATATCA
>NW_028234424.1:40532619-40560119 GCF_977035675.1 Penaeus japonicus | reverse complement strand
TGTTTAACTGAGTGTATTTTACTTCGAGTGGATAATGCACGTGTGTGTCAGATGTGATTCATTTGTGGGGGTCCTACATCTTTCGATTCTGATCCTCAACCCACATGAGCGCCACTACAATCCCGGCATGACCCACCCTTGGTAGGTTACTCGGGTTAAAGGAGGATCGTCTACGTCATCTTGTGAGAGACGAACTGGCCAAGAGCTGTCGTGAGTCAAATCTATTTAAAATAAGACTTCTTTCGACTGCACGACAGGGCGATTCGAGCCAATATGGGATACGTGGATATTTCTTTACATTAAAGTAAATATACATTCAAGTCGGGAAGGGAGGAGCGTTAGTGGATATACATCTATACATTGACGTCTTATTAGTCGTTATCTATTTAATCTAAATGAGTATTAATAGAAAATTATAAGAGTTATAGTCATCACCCTGATACAAGACAAAATACCATTCCATAATCGACGAGATTTAACTTGCACACAAAAACTATCAAAGAAGATCCGTAACTTCCGTCGCTCACACAATTTATACACGTGATGATCACCCACACTAGTCCTGATCCGTGGTTGCTTAACATATCGACATTACATCTAATACCTCGACAAAATCGACGACGATCCATACATAGCTTCTTATAAAAATACACATAGTTTTATCAAAACATACTCGACATGACACAATGTCCAAAGACACTACCGGTCAGTAACGCCTACACAATCATTGTTCGAGGAAAATATTATCACCTAAGTATGTTAGTCTATATCTAACCTCCCATCCATTGGTACAACTACTATTACATTTTAATGCTTAGCTGCCCCATTGTACTCATATATATTGTAACCGGCAGATTAGTAATGACTAACAACAATTCTTTAAAACTTTTTACCTTTTAGTTACAAACGGACCATCCGAATTCCGTGGTCATTTTACGCATTTTTTCACTTATTGTAATTTCGCTCCATGTTTCCCTAGTATTCATCGCACCCCCCTATACCACACGTAGGTTATGGCACATAATTATTATAGCCATAGATAAGATTTATCCTAACATGGTACATATTCTTTCCCGCTCGATCTCCAATTCATCCCCCGCTTCTTATGATTGCATAGTGGAGTAGCACGATATTCATTTTTAGTCTACGCGCCCACCCAGTATCTTTCTATTTATCGCTTATCTTCGAACAATCCTAGTATTTTACCCAGGAGCGTTCACATGCCGGTCCTCCCTAAGAAGTCAGAGTCACTTAGATCTAGTAGGGTCACATTCATCTGTACAATGAGTTGTTTTCCATAAGCCCTCGAGAACAACAGTTTCGTCCACATCTGGTACATATTTCACTTTATTTTTAGGGTAAAGCTACAAGTTTACTTAATCCCTTTACAGCGTTCAGTGTCATTAACTATTGGAGCCATAGGTCGTTACATAGATCAGATTTTACTCGCCATAGAACACAAACTACGGTATCCATAGATCAACTTCCGCATGTAATTATAGCTCGAAAATCGAGTGTTTCCCAAAATACCAAGCCAGAACTATCGATAAACACGATCCAGTCAACTTTCTATATCATTTACCCAACGCCCCTAGTACTACTTTTGTTACTTAACTATCGCTCTGTCCTGTCACAGCCCTAAAAACACTTCGACCTTATGTGTTCATAGGCAATTGTGCGCCTCGATGACATCTATTCCTAGCGTAGTACATCTCATGACCGATCACTGCACCTCCCGTGATTAAAATTAGATGCAGCCGATTGATCCAACTGCAATAACCACTATCCTCGTGTGGAGACTCTGTACCACCCACGGATAGTGCCACACATATCATAATCATCTACTCTCTACAACTATTTCGTAGACCCTTACAGTTTTCTTAATCGTCCCGATAGTCGGGTACGACAAGACTATTAACCAATTAGCGATCAATAGTTGTTGCTCCATACCTGTCCTCCCAATAGTCTGTTCCAGGACTCATTCACACAATAATACCGAACCTTGATAGCTTAGATAGTCGAACTCCGGAATCCCATAGCCACTAATTCCTTCGATAATAGTCAGATGAGTGCTATTACTACACTATCAATTCCCACCCATCCGACCATTTATCCAAAAACCCAATCAGCTAAGTGTTCAGATATCCCTACATCTATCAACAGAATAGCACCCACCCATAACGCTATCGACCTGCAAAATAGTTCAAACCATAGTGGTCGCGTGATTGACACACACACGTGATCGCGTGATTGAGTGGGCATGCCCTCGTGAACACACGAACATCCATACGGAAATATCCACTGTTACTTTAGGATATATTTTGTAGTTGCTGCATTGGTGATTGAGGGCTCTCAGTACCATCAGCTAAAGATACGATAGCTAGTCTAGGCTAGTTGCCTCCTTGGCAGTCATGCCAATCCTGGTCTTCATTTTTTTTTATATCGTTCAAATTTCCCCTTTTCTGCGATGGTACCGTCTAAATACATGCATCTTTTAAACTTAAATCTTAGTATTCTCTTTTCTCTTTGATTTTCACTTTAATAATTTCTCTCTTGTTGATTACCTTTATTTTGTCTACTTGGCATCTAAGGTCGTACCGTAATCTTCATAAGATATATATGTGCTAATTAGCGATTTTTGTTCATTGTGCTTGTAAAGAGTCAAACGTCATCTGAATAGGTCACGTTGGTCTTATTCGCTACATCTAATAAGTCTCTGATGAAGACTTTACAAGCTATGTTTTAAAAGAAAATTCTGCATCATTGTTTAGGCTTCTTTTTATGAAAATACTTCCTACATGCCGTTTCTCAGTCTGACACTGGCTGTACATTCTCGAAGTAGGTTTCTGACGATCCCAGTTCGTGGTTAGGGAATTCATCTCCTCCGGACAAGGGTCAACATAATTTAATTTCTCAAAGACAGTCCATAAAAAAAGGGGTTGGTTATTTCTCAAATTCTTTTAGTAATCGATCTGAGAAGGTCTGGTGATTCTTTTGTGCCTCTCCCGTCTCTGAAACACAGATAAGTTTTGCAATAAGAATAATGATAATAGATGTGATAATGTATATAATAATGATAGTGGTAACGAAAATAATGATTTTGTTATTGTTAATAATGACAATGATAATGATGATAATATTATGATAATAAGGATGATAATGATATTAACAATAATAATAATAATAATAAAGATGGTAATAATCGTAATGACAGTAATAGTAGTAGTAGAGATGTCATTTTCAAAAATGATTATCATTATCATCAACATTATTATTATTGTTATCAATATCAGCAGTGTCATTATCGTTGTTACCATTAACATTGTCATTGTTGTTATCATCTCTATAATTTTTATCATCATTATCAATGATATCATTATAATTATTATTTTAATCATCATTAGTGTTATCATTACTATTATGAGTACCCGTATCATTGTTATTATTATCATTATCATCATTATTATATTGTCCTTGTTATCATCTATACTATTGCTATAATCACTATCTTCATTGTTATCATTATCATTATTCTCATTTTAATATTATCATATGTTATTATCGTCACCATAAGCATCATGATTATTGTTATAATTGTCGTCCTCATTTATCGTTATCAAAGAAACAAGCAAACAACAACAACAACAAAAAAAGAAAATACTCCTAGGTCATTGATAGTTAGTAGGTAATGAAAGAGAAAGTTGAGAGTAAGTAAAGAATGCATAACTACCCAGCCATCCCCCCAAAACACACATACACACGCACACACACACACACACACACACACACTCACATACACATCAAAGAAATGTGAATCTTTAGAGCCAATAGTTTTGCACGAGTGGAACACCAGGATTCAAGAAGTAACCAGAGAAGCAAGACTTTTGACGCCGTGAATGTCTTAGAGAGGGCTCCTCCGGCACACAGGAAAATAATAGAAAAAGAAGAAGAGAAAAAAAAAGTCAGAAAATAAGGAAATAGGAAATAGAAACGCAATTCTCGGAAGTTTACTGAATTACGGAAGGATAAGATTATTCATTTTCTATGCCAAATGTTTATGTCTATTCCTGAGTTATGAGTTTGCGCTCGTAGAAATGCCTAAATCATTTATTGTAAAACGTTAGTCACTATTTATCATTAGTTTTAAAAATAATTTATATCATTATGCTCTGTTATCATATTCCATTAGTATTTTACCCTTTTCTTCTGTACTATTCATCCTCTGGTTTAGACTTCTCCAAATTAACAAGCAAAAGTAACGTTTAGAAAATACTTATCGCCGTTCTCAAAATTCATCTAGATTAGTAGGTACACCCACCCACCCACACACACACATACAAGACGACGACACACATGCCCCACCTTTCCCCCCACTGTCGCGCCTCAGTCACAGGAAATATATACCCACTGCTAGGATTGGCATTCGAATTCCTTTTCCGTCTTTTCACACCTCCGCTGCACCTTGTACATACTCCCGAAGTGTTTCTTCTCCCTGGACCGCCTGAGGGACAGCTGAGCGCCAGGGAAAAATTTATCGCTCGCAGGTGCCAACGCATATTTTTTTCTGTTTTAATAACTTTTTGGGTGTTTCCTCTTTCAAGATGAGGAATATTTCGTTTGAGAATTATAGACTCATTTTAGGGGCCAATGATGTGAAAAATAGACTACTTGAAATAAATCAAACTATGATATTTAATGAAAAATAAAATAAACATTGATAGCGAGATAGGTAGGTAGGTAGAGAGAGAGAAAGAGAGAGAGAGAGAGAGAGAGAGAGAGAGAGAGAGAGAGAGAGAGGGTGAGAGAGGGAGGGAAAGAGGAACTGAGGAGAGGAGGGGAGAGAGGAGGAGGATAGGGAGGAGAGGAAGAGAGGCGGAGAGGAGGAGAGGGTGGGGGGAGGGAGAGAGGAGGAGGGAAGTGGGAGAGAAGGCAGGGGGGGAGGGGAGAGGTGGGGAGACGAGGGAGGAGAGGGAGAGAACTACTGGGGTGGGAGGAGAGAGAGAGAGGGAGTAGAGAGGAGAGGAGAGGTATGGAAAGCGGGAGGGAGGGGGACGGGATGGAGGGGAGGGAGAGAGAGAGAGAGAGAGAGAGAGAGAGAGAGAGAGAGAGAGAGAAAGAGCTCGGAGAGAGAGAGAGAGAGAGAGAGGAGAGACAGATAGACATATAGATAGTGAGGGAGAGAGAGACAGAGGTAAAAAGATAAATAGATAGATAGATAGAGATAGATAAATGGAGAGAAAGAGCAAGATCCTAGAGGAAGGAAAGAGACGCATTCTCTTGATGAACTGCCTGCCAGAGCCCCACGCACTGGACAACATCACGTAAAACAGAAACCCTGATAAGGAAAACATGCTTCCTCTGCCCACAACTTCAGCTTGAATTATAGACAGAAAGAGATAAATGTATAGACACATCTATATGTATAGATGGACAACAGACACATAGAACTACATACATGTAAAGACAAATATATAAGTAAAAAGATGTATTGACAGATAGATAGATAAACAGGATAAAAGACAGACAGCTAGATAGACAGGCAGACAAACATCCAGCCATGTAGACATGCAGCCACGCAGAGAGACAGGCAGCCAGATACAAAGACAGGGAGGGAGAGTGAGAGAGAAGAAAGAGAAGCGTTTCCTTCGGCGTTTCCCTTGCAAACGAGGCGCGAGTTCACCGGTCACCTGATTGGATTACCGCCTCAGCTGCCCCAATTTGCTCGTGAGGAAGGGAGCGCGCGGACACGGGATGCAGCCTCGTTTATGACGGGCCGCGAGATTCACTCCGCGCCGCTGGGGACTCCAGGGAAGGAGAGAGAGAGAGAGATGTATGATGGATGAGAGAGAGGATGAGGAGAGAAGTGATGAGGAAAGAGATGATTGAGAGGAGGAGAGAGCAGAGAGAGAGCGTGAGAATTTAGACAGACGCAGAGAGAGAAGGAGAGAGAGAAGAGACAGAGAGAGAAAGATAGATAGATAGAGAGAGATAGTGATTATGATAATAATCATGATAGTGATTATGATAATAATCATGATAGTGATTATGATAATAATCATGATAGTGATTATGATAATAATCATGATAGTGATTATGATAATAATCATGATAGTGATTATGATAATAATCATGATAGTGATTATGATAATAATCATGATAGTGATTATGATAATAATCATGATAGTGATTATGATAATAATCATGATAGTGATTATGATAATAATCATGATAGTGATTATGATAATAATCATGATAGTGATTATGATAATAATCATGATAGTGATTATGATAATAATCATGATAGTGATTATGATAATAATCATGATAGTGATTATGATAATAATCATGATAGTGATTATGATAATAATCATGATAGTGATTATGATAATAATCATGATAGTGATTATGATAATAATCATGATAGTGATTATGATAATAATCATGATAGTGATTATGATAATAATCATGATAGTGATTATGATAATAATCATGATAGTGATTATGATAATAATCATGATAGTGATTATGATAATAATCATGATAGTGATTATGATAATAATCATGATAGTGATTATGATAATAATCATGATAGTGATTATGATAATAATCATGATAGTGATTATGATAATAATCATGATAGTGATTATGATAATAATCATGATAGTGATTATGATAATAATCATGATAGTGATTATGATAATAATCATGATAGTGATTATGATAATAATCATGATAGTGATTATGATAATAATCATGATAGTGATTATGATAATAATCATGATAGTGATTATGATAATAATCATGATAGTGATTATGATAATAATCATGATAGTGATTATGATAATAATCATGATAGTGATTATGATAATAATCATGATAGTGATTATGATAATAATCATGATAGTGATTATGATAATAATCATGATAGTGATTATGATAATAATCATGATAGTGATTATGATAATAATCATGATAGTGATTATGATAATAATCATGATAGTGATTATGATAATAATCATGATAGTGATTATGATAATAATCATGATAGTGATTATGATAATAATCATGATAGTGATTATGATAATAATCATGATAGTGATTATGATAATAATCATGATAGTGATTATGATAATAATCATGATAGTGATTATGATAATAATCATGATAGTGATTATGATAATAATCATGATAGTGATTATGATAATAATCATGATAGTGATTATGATAATAATCATGATAGTGATTATGATAATAATCATGATAGTGATTATGATAATAATCATGATAGTGATTATGATAATAATCATGATAGTGATTATGATAATAATCATGATAGTGATTATGATAATAATCATGATAGTGATTATGATAATAATCATGATAGTGATTATGATAATAATCATGATAGTGATTATGATAATAATCATGATAGTGATTATGATAATAATCATGATAGTGATTATGATAATAATCATGATAGTGATTATGATAATAATCATGATAGTGATTATGATAATAATCATGATAGTGATTATGATAATAATCATGATAGTGATTATGATAATAATCATGATAGTGATTATGATAATAATCATGATAGTGATTATGATAATAATCATGATAGTGATTATGATAATAATCATGATAGTGATTATGATAATAATCATGATAGTGATTATGATAATAATCATGATAGTGATTATGATAATAATCATGATAGTGATTATGATAATAATCATGATAGTGATTATGATAATAATCATGATAGTGATTATGATAATAATCATGATAGTGATTATGATAATAATCATGATAGTGATTATGATAATAATCATGATAGTGATTATGATAATAATCATGATAGTGATTATGATAATAATCATGATAGTGATTATGATAATAATCATGATAGTGATTATGATAATAATCATGATAGTGATTATGATAATAATCATGATAGTGATTATGATAATAATCATGATAGTGATTATGATAATAATCATGATAGTGATTATGATAATAATCATGATAGTGATTATGATAATAATCATGATAGTGATTATGATAATAATCATGATAGTGATTATGATAATAATCATGATAGTGATTATGATAATAATCATGATAGTGATTATGATAATAATCATGATAGTGATTATGATAATAATCATGATAGTGATTATGATAATAATCATGATAGTGATTATGATAATAATCATGATAGTGATTATGATAATAATCATGATAGTGATTATGATAATAATCATGATAGTGATTATGATAATAATCATGATAGTGATTATGATAATAATCATGATAGTGATTATGATAATAATCATGATAGTGATTATGATAATAATCATGATAGTGATTATGATAATAATCATGATAGTGATTATGATAATAATCATGATAGTGATTATGATAATAATCATGATAGTGATTATGATAATAATCATGATAGTGATTATGATAATAATCATGATAGTGATTATGATAATAATCATGATAGTGATTATGATAATAATCATGATAGTGATTATGATAATAATCATGATAGTGATTATGATAATAATCATGATAGTGATTATGATAATAATCATGATAGTGATTATGATAATAATCATGATAGTGATTATGATAATAATCATGATAGTGATTATGATAATAATCATGATAGTGATTATGATAATAATCATGATAGTGATTATGATAATAATCATGATAGTGATTATGATAATAATCATGATAGTGATTATGATAATAATCATGATAGTGATTATGATAATAATCATGATAGTGATTATGATAATAATCATGATAGTGATTATGATAATAATCATGATAGTGATTATGATAATAATCATGATAGTGATTATGATAATAATCATGATAGTGATTATGATAATAATCATGATAGTGATTATGATAATAATCATGATAGTGATTATGATAATAATCATGATAGTGATTATGATAATAATCATGATAGTGATTATGATAATAATCATGATAGTGATTATGATAATAATCATGATAGTGATTATGATAATAATCATGATAGTGATTATGATAATAATCATGATAGTGATTATGATAATAATCATGATAGTGATTATGATAATAATCATGATAGTGATTATGATAATAATCATGATAGTGATTATGATAATAATCATGATAGTGATTATGATAATAATCATGATAGTGATTATGATAATAATCATGATAGTGATTATGATAATAATCATGATAGTGATTATGATAATAATCATGATAGTGATTATGATAATAATCATGATAGTGATTATGATAATAATCATGATAGTGATTATGATAATAATCATGATAGTGATTATGATAATAATCATGATAGTGATTATGATAATAATCATGATAGTGATTATGATAATAATCATGATAGTGATTATGATAATAATCATGATAGTGATTATGATAATAATCATGATAGTGATTATGATAATAATCATGATAGTGATTATGATAATAATCATGATAGTGATTATGATAATAATCATGATAGTGATTATGATAATAATCATGATAGTGATTATGATAATAATCATGATAGTGATTATGATAATAATCATGATAGTGATTATGATAATAATCATGATAGTGATTATGATAATAATCATGATAGTGATTATGATAATAATCATGATAGTGATTATGATAATAATCATGATAGTGATTATGATAATAATCATGATAGTGATTATGATAATAATCATGATAGTGATTATGATAATAATCATGATAGTGATTATGATAATAATCATGATAGTGATTATGATAATAATCATGATAGTGATTATGATAATAATCATGATAGTGATTATGATAATAATCATGATAGTGATTATGATAATAATCATGATAGTGATTATGATAATAATCATGATAGTGATTATGATAATAATCATGATAGTGATTATGATAATAATCATGATAGTGATTATGATAATAATCATGATAGTGATTATGATAATAATCATGATAGTGATTATGATAATAATCATGATAGTGATTATGATAATAATCATGATAGTGATTATGATAATAATCATGATAGTGATTATGATAATAATCATGATAGTGATTATGATAATAATCATGATAGTGATTATGATAATAATCATGATAGTGATTATGATAATAATCATGATAGTGATTATGATAATAATCATGATAGTGATTATGATAATAATCATGATAGTGATTATGATAATAATCATGATAGTGATTATGATAATAATCATGATAGTGATTATGATAATAATCATGATAGTGATTATGATAATAATCATGATAGTGATTATGATAATAATCATGATAGTGATTATGATAATAATCATGATAGTGATTATGATAATAATCATGATAGTGATTATGATAATAATCATGATAGTGATTATGATAATAATCATGATAGTGATTATGATAATAATCATGATAGTGATTATGATAATAATCATGATAGTGATTATGATAATAATCATGATAGTGATTATGATAATAATCATGATAGTGATTATGATAATAATCATGATAGTGATTATGATAATAATCATGATAGTGATTATGATAATAATCATGATAGTGATTATGATAATAATCATGATAGTGATTATGATAATAATCATGATAGTGATTATGATAATAATCATGATAGTGATTATGATAATAATCATGATAGTGATTATGATAATAATCATGATAGTGATTATGATAATAATCATGATAGTGATTATGATAATAATCATGATAGTGATTATGATAATAATCATGATAGTGATTATGATAATAATCATGATAGTGATTATGATAATAATCATGATAGTGATTATGATAATAATCATGATAGTGATTATGATAATAATCATGATAGTGATTATGATAATAATCATGATAGTGATTATGATAATAATCATGATAGTGATTATGATAATAATCATGATAGTGATTATGATAATAATCATGATAGTGATTATGATAATAATCATGATAGTGATTATGATAATAATCATGATAGTGATTATGATAATAATCATGATAGTGATTATGATAATAATCATGATAGTGATTATGATAATAATCATGATAGTGATTATGATAATAATCATGATAGTGATTATGATAATAATCATGATAGTGATTATGATAATAATCATGATAGTGATTATGATAATAATCATGATAGTGATTATGATAATAATCATGATAGTGATTATGATAATAATCATGATAGTGATTATGATAATAATCATGATAGTGATTATGATAATAATCATGATAGTGATTATGATAATAATCATGATAGTGATTATGATAATAATCATGATAGTGATTATGATAATAATCATGATAGTGATTATGATAATAATCATGATAGTGATTATGATAATAATCATGATAGTGATTATGATAATAATCATGATAGTGATTATGATAATAATCATGATAGTGATTATGATAATAATCATGATAGTGATTATGATAATAATCATGATAGTGATTATGATAATAATCATGATAGTGATTATGATAATAATCATGATAGTGATTATGATAATAATCATGATAGTGATTATGATAATAATCATGATAGTGATTATGATAATAATCATGATAGTGATTATGATAATAATCATGATAGTGATTATGATAATAATCATGATAGTGATTATGATAATAATCATGATAGTGATTATGATAATAATCATGATAGTGATTATGATAATAATCATGATAGTGATTATGATAATAATCATGATAGTGATTATGATAATAATCATGATAGTGATTATGATAATAATCATGATAGTGATTATGATAATAATCATGATAGTGATTATGATAATAATCATGATAGTGATTATGATAATAATCATGATAGTGATTATGATAATAATCATGATAGTGATTATGATAATAATCATGATAGTGATTATGATAATAATCATGATAGTGATTATGATAATAATCATGATAGTGATTATGATAATAATCATGATAGTGATTATGATAATAATCATGATAGTGATTATGATAATAATCATGATAGTGATTATGATAATAATCATGATAGTGATTATGATAATAATCATGATAGTGATTATGATAATAATCATGATAGTGATTATGATAATAATCATGATAGTGATTATGATAATAATCATGATAGTGATTATGATAATAATCATGATAGTGATTATGATAATAATCATGATAGTGATTATGATAATAATCATGATAGTGATTATGATAATAATCATGATAGTGATTATGATAATAATCATGATAGTGATTATGATAATAATCATGATAGTGATTATGATAATAATCATGATAGTGATTATGATAATAATCATGATAGTGATTATGATAATAATCATGATAGTGATTATGATAATAATCATGATAGTGATTATGATAATAATCATGATAGTGATTATGATAATAATCATGATAGTGATTATGATAATAATCATGATAGTGATTATGATAATAATCATGATAGTGATTATGATAATAATCATGATAGTGATTATGATAATAATCATGATAGTGATTATGATAATAATCATGATAGTGATTATGATAATAATCATGATAGTGATTATGATAATAATCATGATAGTGATTATGATAATAATCATGATAGTGATTATGATAATAATCATGATAGTGATTATGATAATAATCATGATAGTGATTATGATAATAATCATGATAGTGATTATGATAATAATCATGATAGTGATTATGATAATAATCATGATAGTGATTATGATAATAATCATGATAGTGATTATGATAATAATCATGATAGTGATTATGATAATAATCATGATAGTGATTATGATAATAATCATGATAGTGATTATGATAATAATCATGATAGTGATTATGATAATAATCATGATAGTGATTATGATAATAATCATGATAGTGATTATGATAATAATCATGATAGTGATTATGATAATAATCATGATAGTGATTATGATAATAATCATGATAGTGATTATGATAATAATCATGATAGTGATTATGATAATAATCATGATAGTGATTATGATAATAATCATGATAGTGATTATGATAATAATCATGATAGTGATTATGATAATAATCATGATAGTGATTATGATAATAATCATGATAGTGATTATGATAATAATCATGATAGTGATTATGATAATAATCATGATAGTGATTATGATAATAATCATGATAGTGATTATGATAATAATCATGATAGTGATTATGATAATAATCATGATAGTGATTATGATAATAATCATGATAGTGATTATGATAATAATCATGATAGTGATTATGATAATAATCATGATAGTGATTATGATAATAATCATGATAGTGATTATGATAATAATCATGATAGTGATTATGATAATAATCATGATAGTGATTATGATAATAATCATGATAGTGATTATGATAATAATCATGATAGTGATTATGATAATAATCATGATAGTGATTATGATAATAATCATGATAGTGATTATGATAATAATCATGATAGTGATTATGATAATAATCATGATAGTGATTATGATAATAATCATGATAGTGATTATGATAATAATCATGATAGTGATTATGATAATAATCATGATAGTGATTATGATAATAATCATGATAGTGATTATGATAATAATCATGATAGTGATTATGATAATAATCATGATAGTGATTATGATAATAATCATGATAGTGATTATGATAATAATCATGATAGTGATTATGATAATAATCATGATAGTGATTATGATAATAATCATGATAGTGATTATGATAATAATCATGATAGTGATTATGATAATAATCATGATAGTGATTATGATAATAATCATGATAGTGATTATGATAATAATCATGATAGTGATTATGATAATAATCATGATAGTGATTATGATAATAATCATGATAGTGATTATGATAATAATCATGATAGTGATTATGATAATAATCATGATAGTGATTATGATAATAATCATGATAGTGATTATGATAATAATCATGATAGTGATTATGATAATAATCATGATAGTGATTATGATAATAATCATGATAGTGATTATGATAATAATCATGATAGTGATTATGATAATAATCATGATAGTGATTATGATAATAATCATGATAGTGATTATGATAATAATCATGATAGTGATTATGATAATAATCATGATAGTGATTATGATAATAATCATGATAGTGATTATGATAATAATCATGATAGTGATTATGATAATAATCATGATAGTGATTATGATAATAATCATGATAGTGATTATGATAATAATCATGATAGTGATTATGATAATAATCATGATAGTGATTATGATAATAATCATGATAGTGATTATGATAATAATCATGATAGTGATTATGATAATAATCATGATAGTGATTATGATAATAATCATGATAGTGATTATGATAATAATCATGATAGTGATCATGATAATAATCATGATAGTGATTATGATAATAATCATGATAGTGATTATGATAATAATCATGATAGTGATTATGATAATAATCATGATAGTGATTATGATAATAATCATGATAGTGATTATGATAATAATCATGATAGTGATTATGATAATAATCATGATAGTGATTATGATAATAATCATGATAGTGATTATGATAATAATCATGATAGTGATTATGATAATAATCATGATAGTGATTATGATAATAATCATGATAGTGATTATGATAATAATCATGATAGTGATTATGATAATAATCATGATAGTGATTATGATAATAATCATGATAGTGATTATGATAATAATCATGATAGTGATCATGATAATAATCATGATAGTGATTATGATAATAATCATGATAGTGATTATGATAATAATCATGATAGTGATTATGATAATAATCATGATAGTGATTATGATAATAATCATGATAGTGATCATGATAATAATCATGATAGTGATTATGATAATAATCATGATAGTGATTATGATAATAATCATGATAGTGATTATGATAATAATCATGATAGTGATTATGATAATAATCATGATAGTGATCATGATAATAATCATGATAGTGATTATGATAATAATCATGATAGTGATTATGATAATAATCATGATAGTGATTATGATAATAATCATGATAGTGATTATGATAATAATCATGATAGTGATTATGATAATAATCATGATAGTGATTATGATAATAATCATGATAGTGATTATGATAATAATCATGATAGTGATTATGATAATAATCATGATAGTGATCATGATAATAATCATGATAGTGATTATGATAATAATCATGATAGTGATTATGTTAATAATCATGATAGTGATTATGATAATAATCATGATAGTGATTATGATAATAATCATGATAGTGATCATGATAATAATCATGATAGTGATTATGATAATAATCATGATAGTGATTATGATAATAATCATGATAGTGATTATGATAATAATCATGATAGTGATTATGATAATAATCATGATAGTGATTATGATAATAATCATGATAGTGATTATGATAATAATCATGATAGTGATCATGATAATAATCATGATAGTGATTATGATAATAATCATGATAGTGATTATGATAATAATCATGATAGTGATTATGATAATAATCATGATAGTGATTATGATAATAATCATGATAGTGATGATGAGAATAATAATGATAGTGATTATGATAATAATCATGATAGTGATTATGATAATAATCATGATAGTGATTATGATAATAATCATGATAGTGATTATGATAATAATCATGATAGTGATTATGATAATAATCATGATAGTGATTATGATAATAATCATGATAGTGATTATGATAATAATCATGATAGTGATTATGATAATAATCATGATAGTGATTATGATAATAATCATGATAGTGATTATGATAATAATCATGATAGTGATCATGATAATAATCATGATAGTGATTATGATAATAATCATGATAGTGATTATGATAATAATCATGATAGTGATTATGATAATAATCATGATAGTGATCATGATAATAATCATGATAGTGATTATGATAATAATCATGATAGTGATTATGATAATAATCATGATAGTGATTATGATAATAATCATGATAGTGATTATGATAATAATCATGATAGTGATTATGATAATAATCATGATAGTGATTATGATAATAATCATGATAGTGATCATGATAATAATCATGATAGTGATTATGATAATAATCATGATAGTGATTATGATAATAATCATGATAGTGATTATGATAATAATCATGATAGTGATTATGATAATAATCATGATAGTGATTATGATAATAATCATGATAGTGATCATGATAATAATCATGATAGTGATTATGATAATAATCATGATAGTGATTATGATAATAATCATGATAGTGATTATGATAATAATCATGATAGTGATTATGATAATAATCATGATAGTGATTATGATAATAATCATGATAGTGATTATGATAATAATCATGATAGTGATCATGATAATAATCATGATAGTGATTATGATAATAATCATGATAGTGATTATGATAATAATCATGATAGTGATTATGATAATAATCATGATAGTGATTATGATAATAATCATGATAGTGATTATGATAATAATCATGATAGTGATCATGATAATAATCATGATAGTGATTATGATAATAATCATGATAGTGATTATGATAATAATCATGATAGTGATTATGATAATAATCATGATAGTGATTATGATAATAATCATGATAGTGATTATGATAATAATCATGATAGTGATTATGATAATAATCATGATAGTGATTATGATAATAATCATGATAGTGATTATGATAATAATCATGATAGTGATTATGATAATAATCATGATAGTGATTATGATAATAATCATGATAGTGATTATGATAATAATCATGATAGTGATTATGATAATAATCATGATAGTGATTATGATAATAATCATGATAGTGATCATGATAATAATCATGATAGTGATTATGATAATAATCATGATAGTGATTATGATAATAATCATGATAGTGATTATGATAATAATCATGATAGTGATTATGATAATAATCATGATAGTGATTATGATAATAATCATGATAGTGATCATGATAATAATCATGATAGTGATTATGATAATAATCATGATAGTGATTATGATAATAATCATGATAGTGATTATGATAATAATCATGATAGTGATTATGATAATAATCATGATAGTGATCATGATAATAATCATGATAGTGATTATGATAATAATCATGATAGTGATTATGATAATAATCATGATAGTGATTATGATAATAATCATGATAGTGATTATGATAATAATCATGATAGTGATTATGATAATAATCATGATAGTGATTATGATAATAATCATGATAGTGATTATGATAATAATCATGATAGTGATCATGATAATAATCATGATAGTGATTATGATAATAATCATGATAGTGATCATGATAATAATCATGATAGTGATTATGATAATAATCATGATAGTGATTATGATAATAATCATGATAGTGATTATGATAATAATCATGATAGTGATTATGATAATAATCATGATAGTGATTATGATAATAATCATGATAGTGATTATGATAATAATCATGATAGTGATTATGATAATAATCATGATAGTGATCATGATAATAATCATGATAGTGATTATGATAATAATCATGATAGTGATTATGATAATAATCATGATAGTGATCATGATAATAATCATGATAGTGATTATGATAATAATCATGATAGTGATTATGATAATAATCATGATAGTGATTATGATAATAATCATGATAGTGATTATGATAATAATCATGATAGTGATTATGATAATAATCATGATAGTGATTATGATAATAATCATGATAGTGATTATGATAATAATCATGATAGTGATTATGATAATAATCATGATAGTGATTATGATAATAATCATGATAGTGATTATGATAATAATCATGATAGTGATTATGATAATAATCATGATAGTGATTATGATAATAATCATGATAGTGATTATGATAATAATCATGATAGTGATTATGATAATAATCATGATAGTGATTATGATAATAATCATGATAGTGATTATGATAATAATCATGATAGTGATTATGATAATAATCATGATAGTGATTATGATAATAATCATGATAGTGATTATGATAATAATCATGATAGTGATTATGATAATAATCATGATAGTGATTATGATAATAATCATGATAGTGATTATGATAATAATCATGATAGTGATTATGATAATAATCATGATAGTGATTATGATAATAATCATGATAGTGATTATGATAATAATCATGATAGTGATTATGATAATAATCATGATAGTGATTATGATAATAATCATGATAGTGATTATGATAATAATCATGATAGTGATTATGATAATAATCATGATAGTGATTATGATAATAATCATGATAGTGATTATGATAATAATCATGATAGTGATTATGATAATAATCATGATAGTGATTATGATAATAATCATGATAGTGATTATGATAATAATCATGATAGTGATCATGATAATAATCATGATAGTGATTATGATAATAATCATGATAGTGATTATGATAATAATCATGATAGTGATTATGATAATAATCATGATAGTGATTATGATAATAATCATGATAGTGATTATGATAATAATCATGATAGTGATTATGATAATAATCATGATAGTGATCATGATAATAATCATGATAGTGATTATGATAATAATCATGATAGTGATTATGATAATAATCATGATAGTGATTATGATAATAATCATGATAGTGATCATGATAATAATCATGATAGTGATTATGATAATAATCATGATAGTGATTATGATAATAATCATGATAGTGATTATGATAATAATCATGATAGTGATCATGATAATAATCATGATAGTGATTATGATAATAATCATGATAGTGATCATGATAATAATCATGATAGTGATTATGATAATAATCATGATAGTGATTATGATAATAATCATGATAGTGATTATGATAATAATCATGATAGTGATTATGATAATAATCATGATAGTGATTATGATAATAATCATGATAGTGATTATGATAATAATCATGATAGTGATTATGATAATAATCATGATAGTGATTATGATAATAATCATGATAGTGATCATGATAATAATCATGATAGTGATTATGATAATAATCATGATAGTGATTATGATAATAATCATGATAGTGATCATGATAATAATCATGATAGTGATTATGATAATAATCATGATAGTGATTATGATAATAATCATGATAGTGATTATGATAATAATCATGATAGTGATTATGATAATAATCATGATAGTGATTATGATAATAATCATGATAGTGATTATGATAATAATCATGATAGTGATTATGATAATAATCATGATAGTGATTATGATAATAATCATGATAGTGATCATGATAATAATCATGATAGTGATTATGATAATAATCATGATAGTGATTATGATAATAATCATGATAGTGATTATGATAATAATCATGATAGTGATTATGATAATAATCATGATAGTGATTATGATAATAATCATGATAGTGATTATGATAATAATCATGATAGTGATTATGATAATAATCATGATAGTGATTATGATAATAATCATGATAGTGATTATGATAATAATCATGATAGTGATTATGATAATAATCATGATAGTGATTATGATAATAATCATGATAGTGATTATGATAATAATCATGATAGTGATTATGATAATAATCATGATAGTGATTATGATAATAATCATGATAGTGATTATGATAATAATCATGATAGTGATTATGATAATAATCATGATAGTGATTATGATAATAATCATGATAGTGATTATGATAATAATCATGATAGTGATTATGATAATAATCATGATAGTGATTATGATAATAATCATGATAGTGATTATGATAATAATCATGATAGTGATTATGATAATAATCATGATAGTGATTATGATAATAATCATGATAGTGATTATGATAATAATCATGATAGTGATTATGATAATAATCATGATAGTGATTATGATAATAATCATGATAGTGATTATGATAATAATCATGATAGTGATTATGATAATAATCATGATAGTGATTATGATAATAATCATGATAGTGATTATGATAATAATCATGATAGTGATCATGATAATAATCATGATAGTGATTATGATAATAATCATGATAGTGATTATGATAATAATCATGATAGTGATTATGATAATAATCATGATAGTGATTATGATAATAATCATGATAGTGATTATGATAATAATCATGATAGTGATCATGATAATAATCATGATAGTGATTATGATAATAATCATGATAGTGATTATGATAATAATCATGATAGTGATCATGATAATAATCATGATAGTGATTATGATAATAATCATGATAGTGATTATGATAATAATCATGATAGTGATCATGATAATAATCATGATAGTGATTATGATAATAATCATGATAGTGATTATGATAATAATCATGATAGTGATCATGATAATAATCATGATAGTGATTATGATAATAATCATGATAGTGATTATGATAATAATCATGATAGTGATCATGATAATAATCATGATAGTGATTATGATAATAATCATGATAGTGATTATGATAATAATCATGATAGTGATTATGATAATAATCATGATAGTGATCATGATAATAATCATGATAGTGATTATGATAATAATCATGATAGTGATTATGATAATAATCATGATAGTGATTATGATAATAATCATGATAGTGATTATGATAATAATCATGATAGTGATTATGATAATAATCATGATAGTGATTATGATAATAATCATGATAGTGATTATGATAATAATCATGATAGTGATTATGATAATAATCATGATAGTGATTATGATAATAATCATGATAGTGATTATGATAATAATCATGATAGTGATTATGATAATAATCATGATAGTGATTATGATAATAATCATGATAGTGATTATGATAATAATCATGATAGTGATTATGATAATAATCATGATAGTGATTATGATAATAATCATGATAGTGATTATGATAATAATCATGATAGTGATTATGATAATAATCATGATAGTGATTATGATAATAATCATGATAGTGATTATGATAATAATCATGATAGTGATTATGATAATAATCATGATAGTGATTATGATAATAATCATGATAGTGATTATGATAATAATCATGATAGTGATTATGATAATAATCATGATAGTGATTATGATAATAATCATGATAGTGATTATGATAATAATCATGATAGTGATTATGATAATAATCATGATAGTGATTATGATAATAATCATGATAGTGATTATGATAATAATCATGATAGTGATTATGATAATAATCATGATAGTGATTATGATAATAATCATGATAGTGATTATGATAATAATCATGATAGTGATTATGATAATAATCATGATAGTGATCATGATAATAATCATGATAGTGATTATGATAATAATCATGATAGTGATTATGATAATAATCATGATAGTGATTATGATAATAATCATGATAGTGATTATGATAATAATCATGATAGTGATTATGATAATAATCATGATAGTGATTATGATAATAATCATGATAGTGATTATGATAATAATCATGATAGTGATTATGATAATAATCATGATAGTGATTATGATAATAATCATGATAGTGATTATGATAATAATCATGATAGTGATCATGATAATAATCATGATAGTGATTATGATAATAATCATGATAGTGATTATGATAATAATCATGATAGTGATTATGATAATAATCATGATAGTGATTATGATAATAATCATGATAGTGATTATGATAATAATCATGATAGTGATTATGATAATAATCATGATAGTGATTATGATAATAATCATGATAGTGATTATGATAATAATCATGATAGTGATTATGATAATAATCATGATAGTGATTATGATAATAATCATGATAGTGATTATGATAATAATCATGATAGTGATTATGATAATAATCATGATAGTGATTATGATAATAATCATGATAGTGATTATGATAATAATCATGATAGTGATTATGATAATAATCATGATAGTGATTATGATAATAATCATGATAGTGATTATGATAATAATCATGATAGTGATTATGATAATAATCATGATAGTGATTATGATAATAATCATGATAGTGATTATGATAATAATCATGATAGTGATTATGATAATAATCATGATAGTGATTATGATAATAATCATGATAGTGATTATGATAATAATCATGATAGTGATTATGATAATAATCATGATAGTGATTATGATAATAATCATGATAGTGATTATGATAATAATCATGATAGTGATTATGATAATAATCATGATAGTGATTATGATAATAATCATGATAGTGATTATGATAATAATCATGATAGTGATTATGATAATAATCATGATAGTGATTATGATAATAATCATGATAGTGATTATGATAATAATCATGATAGTGATTATGATAATAATCATGATAGTGATTATGATAATAATCATGATAGTGATCATGATAATAATCATGATAGTGATTATGATAATAATCATGATAGTGATTATGATAATAATCATGATAGTGATTATGATAATAATCATGATAGTGATTATGATAATAATCATGATAGTGATCATGATAATAATCATGATAGTGATTATGATAATAATCATGATAGTGATTATGATAATAATCATGATAGTGATCATGATAATAATCATGATAGTGATTATGATAATAATCATGATAGTGATTATGATAATAATCATGATAGTGATTATGATAATAATCATGATAGTGATTATGATAATAATCATGATAGTGATTATGATAATAATCATGATAGTGATCATGATAATAATCATGATAGTGATTATGATAATAATCATGATAGTGATTATGATAATAATCATGATAGTGATTATGATAATAATCATGATAGTGATCATGATAATAATCATGATAGTGATTATGATAATAATCATGATAGTGATTATGATAATAATCATGATAGTGATTATGATAATAATCATGATAGTGATTATGATAATAATCATGATAGTGATTATGATAATAATCATGATAGTGATTATGATAATAATCATGATAGTGATTATGATAATAATCATGATAGTGATTATGATAATAATCATGATAGTGATTATGATAATAATCATGATAGTGATTATGATAATAATCATGATAGTGATTATGATAATAATCATGATAGTGATTATGATAATAATCATGATAGTGATTATGATAATAATCATGATAGTGATTATGATAATAATCATGATAGTGATTATGATAATAATCATGATAGTGATTATGATAATAATCATGATAGTGATTATGATAATAATCATGATAGTGATTATGATAATAATCATGATAGTGATTATGATAATAATCATGATAGTGATCATGATAATAATCATGATAGTGATTATGATAATAATCATGATAGTGATTATGATAATAATCATGATAGTGATTATGATAATAATCATGATAGTGATCATGATAATAATCATGATAGTGATTATGATAATAATCATGATAGTGATTATGATAATAATCATGATAGTGATTATGATAATAATCATGATAGTGATTATGATAATAATCATGATAGTGATTATGATAATAATCATGATAGTGATTATGATAATAATCATGATAGTGATTATGATAATAATCATGATAGTGATTATGATAATAATCATGATAGTGATTATGATAATAATCATGATAGTGATTATGATAATAACCATGATAGTGATTATGATAATAATCATGATAGTGATTATGATAATAATCATGATAGTGATTATGATAATAATCATGATAGTGATTATGATAATAATCATGATAGTGATTATGATAATAATCATGATAGTGATTATGATAATAATCATGATAGTGATCATGATAATAATCATGATAGTGATTATGATAATAATCATGATAGTGATTATGATAATAATCATGATAGTGATTATGATAATAATCATGATAGTGATTATGATAATAATCATGATAGTGATTATGATAATAATCATGATAGTGATTATGATAATAATCATGATAGTGATCATGATAATAATCATGATAGTGATTATGATAATAATCATGATAGTGATTATGATAATAATCATGATAGTGATTATGATAATAATCATGATAGTGATTATGATAATAATCATGATAGTGATTATGATAATAATCATGATAGTGATTATGATAATAATCATGATAGTGATTATGATAATAATCATGATAGTGATTATGATAATAATCATGATAGTGATTATGATAATAATCATGATAGTGATTATGATAATAATCATGATAGTGATTATGATAATAATCATGATAGTGATTATGATAATAATCATGATAGTGATTATGATAATAATCATGATAGTGATTATGATAATAATCATGATAGTGATCATGATAATAATCATGATAGTGATTATGATAATAATCATGATAGTGATTATGATAATAATCATGATAGTGATTATGATAATAATCATGATAGTGATTATGATAATAATCATGATAGTGATTATGATAATAATCATGATAGTGATTATGATAATAATCATGATAGTGATTATGATAATAATCATGATAGTGATTATGATAATAATCATGATAGTGATTATGATAATAATCATGATAGTGATTATGATAATAATCATGATAGTGATTATGATAATAATCATGATAGTGATTATGATAATAATCATGATAGTGATTATGATAATAATCATGATAGTGATCATGATAATAATCATGATAGTGATTATGATAATAATCATGATAGTGATTATGATAATAATCATGATAGTGATTATGATAATAATCATGATAGTGATCATGATAATAATCATGATAGTGATTATGATAATAATCATGATAGTGATTATGATAATAATCATGATAGTGATTATGATAATAATCATGATAGTGATTATGATAATAATCATGATAGTGATTATGATAATAATCATGATAGTGATCATGATAATAATCATGATAGTGATTATGATAATAATCATGATAGTGATTATGATAATAATCATGATAGTGATTATGATAATAATCATGATAGTGATCATGATAATAATCATGATAGTGATTATGATAATAATCATGATAGTGATTATGATAATAATCATGATAGTGATTATGATAATAATCATGATAGTGATTATGATAATAATCATGATAGTGATTATGATAATAATCATGATAGTGATCATGATAATAATCATGATAGTGATTATGATAATAATCATGATAGTGATTATGATAATAATCATGATAGTGATTATGATAATAATCATGATAGTGATTATGATAATAATCATGATAGTGATTATGATAATAATCATGATAGTGATTATGATAATAATCATGATAGTGATTATGATAATAATCATGATAGTGATTATGATAATAATCATGATAGTGATTATGATAATAATCATGATAGTGATTATGATAATAATCATGATAGTGATTATGATAATAATCATGATAGTGATTATGATAATAATCATGATAGTGATTATGATAATAATCATGATAGTGATTATGATAATAATCATGATAGTGATTATGATAATAATCATGATAGTGATTATGATAATAATCATGATAGTGATTATGATAATAATCATGATAGTGATTATGATAATAATCATGATAGTGATTATGATAATAATCATGATAGTGATTATGATAATAATCATGATAGTGATTATGATAATAATCATGATAGTGATTATGATAATAATCATGATAGTGATTATGATAATAATCATGATAGTGATTATGATAATAATCATGATAGTGATTATGATAATAATCATGATAGTGATTATGATAATAATCATGATAGTGATTATGATAATAATCATGATAGTGATTATGATAATAATCATGATAGTGATCATGATAATAATCATGATAGTGATTATGATAATAATCATGATAGTGATTATGATAATAATCATGATAGTGATCATGATAATAATCATGATAGTGATTATGATAATAATCATGATAGTGATTATGATAATAATCATGATAGTGATTATGATAATAATCATGATAGTGATTATGATAATAATCATGATAGTGATTATGATAATAATCATGATAGTGATTATGATAATAATCATGATAGTGATTATGATAATAATCATGATAGTGATTATGATAATAATCATGATAGTGATCATGATAATAATCATGATAGTGATTATGATAATAATCATGATAGTGATCATGATAATAATCATGATAGTGATTATGATAATAATCATGATAGTGATTATGTTAATGATATTGATGATGATGATGTAATGTTAATGATAAGAGGAAATAATGCAATACCGCATTGATATAGATGTACAACATACCTCCCTGACCCGGAGTCGGACCTATGCCTCCCTCGGGAGTGACCCGAGTGACCAAGTAGACCATACGACCCAACACAAGGATTGTCAAACTAGGATCTCTTGGATCATTACTGGAGTAATGATAGCGAAGTTTTACAGACAATCCCCGTGGGCACTCGGTGGCATTGGTTTAGAAATTCAACAACAAAGTCAGAACACCTGAGGTTACAATAAAAGATGGAATAATGCAATACCGCATTGATATAGATGTTTAACATACCTCCCTGTAAATTCTATAGAGCTAGTCTGGTCCTAGTTTGACAATCCTTTTGTTGGGTAGTGTGGTCTAGTTCGGTTTAGTACTGCACCCTCGGGTTACTCCTGAAGGCGTCCTGAATTTAACTCCCGGGGAATGTAGGTAATATACATCTTATAACAAAGGTGGTATTGCAATGTATTCAATTTTATATCGTCACCTCAGGTGCCCACGGGATGCTATAAACATGCTATCATTATTCCCTATGAGTATATAGGTAAAATTCATCATGTATCTAGTTCAGCTCCTAGTGTGACAATTTGTCTTGTGGGTCCCCCTAGTTGGTTTAGTACCGCACACTCGGGTCACTCCCGAAGGCGGCATAGGTTCGTCTCCGGGTCAGGGAGGTATGTTGTACAATGTTAATGATGATAGAAATAATGATAATAATAATATTATAATTGATAATGACGATAATATTAATTGATGATAATGATAATTATGATATAATATCATATCTATATATATATATATATATATATTAATATATATTTTAAAAATATAAATATTTATATATAGTCATATATATG
>NW_028234424.1:40507619-40510119 GCF_977035675.1 Penaeus japonicus | reverse complement strand
ATGTGTGTGCACAGTACCCTCAGAGAATACTTTTGTACAACATTGTATAGCAGGCGTGCTAGGATATCCCCAAGTTCATTGCAGATTCACTGATTCGAACGGACCTGTTCATGTTCTCGTTAGGTGTGTAGAAAGCGTTTCCTCTGAAGATTTTCGAATTGTACCTCCTACTTACCGCTTAGATGGTTACATGATTTGCTTTGCTGACGACATCTGCATTAACTCCTCCTCCAAGGAAAGATTCCGACAAATTTTTGGTGTACTCTAAGTAAGAAAAGTTTAGTGTAGCTTGATGATCTATGTTGAAAACCTATGGCTCGTAAACCTTGTAAACATTTCATGCCAATGACGTTGAAATAGATCTCCTTCTCCGATACAAATGTCCTAGACAAATGGTCACAGTTCTCATTAGAGATCTGAAGAAAATCACTAAACTGATTCTTAATAGCTAAAATCTTGGCATCAATATCAAGGTTTCCCGGGGTAGGGGATTACAGGATACTGCTATGAAGATTAAAAAAACAAAAAAACAAAAAACAAAAAAAAAACAGCGAGAATGGTACTCATGAGAAAGGAACTCGACTTACGAAAGCATTGTAAATGTTAATACCATATTTGGTGTCCAATCAAAACCATTAAAATATATCAAATGAAGCAAAATTTTATGGTCACTACCACTCGACAAAGTTCTTGAAACTCTAAGCAGTGTAAATAGATGCCATGCCGATGGATCTCTACAGAATGAGAGAAGAAAAGTGCAATAAAAAAAAAAAAAAAAAAAAAAAGACCGGTCCGTGTTATACATTCAATTTTACTTGTAGTGAAATCTGTTGGGTGATATCCTAAGAGTTTTAAACATTAGCGCAAGTAACATTACATGGATAACATATACTGTATAGGTGCCGTAAATATATGTGGTTATGCTTTATGCCTATTGCAAGGCCTATCAGAGTATACGGCCAGAAACCCAATAACTGTCCGGGGGCGAGGCAAACACGAGATTTATGAAGTTATACATGAGAGAGCTTTGCCCTTAGATCTGCTCACCGTCTGCTATGGTGACGTGGCCAGTAGAAGAGTTAGAAGCTATTTCTGATTTGTGGTTGTCTATCACCCTCCCTGTTTGCGCTCTGCATATATAATTTTTGATGTAACAACGATCAAACGAATGCAACCATATATATTTATGCACAAACACACAAACACTAACTCACTCTCTCTCTCTCTCTCTCCCTCTCTCTCTCTCTCACACACACACACACACACACACACAGTATCCCTTTGTAAAGGAATGTATTTTTTTTCTTTATAAGGAATATAGAAAACTGCATATTCAACTTTTACGCTCAATAAAAGTTATATTTTCTGTGTAATTAGATGAAGGAATTCATTGCGGTCCCTCTCAATAAATAATAAAAAAAGAAAAAAGGGGAAAAGAGGATGAGTGACAAAACGGCAAAACGATAAGAGAAGAGGTTTGAAATCTTAACGTTAGAAAATCTACATCTATCAATCAGTTTATCTGTCTCTCTACTTATCTCCCTACAAGTTTATCAGTCTATATATTTACCCTTATTCCTATTTATCTGCCCGATCGTCCATTATCTATCTACATATCTGTATATCAACCGGTCTATCTATTGACCATCTTTGTTTATATATATCTACTTACCCATATGCCTGTTACTCTCTCTATCTATCTCTCTAGCTATGCCTCGTTCAGTTAGATCATCTAACTGCATTTATCTCCCCCCCCCCCCCCCCGCACACGTATCTTCTGCCATTCTCGCTCAGCGTGATCCGGGCCTCAGGATCTGCGTCTGATGGATTAGTGTGCAATATCACTTCTTGTTTTTCTTTTTCCTTTTTTGCGTTTACTTTCCTTCCTTCTTTTTTGCGATGTTATCATCTTAAAGACGATTGTTGCGATAGTTCTAAAGCTATATACTGAGCTTGTTTGACTTGCTGTGTCTAATTTTGCGGGAGACGTTGCACATATTTGCCGACTGCAACTGTAAATTACGAAGAAGTTTAATATCTGTTCATTGCGAGCAATATTTGTCAAGTCATGCTACAGTCAGAAAGTACAAGCGTGGGATATGGAAAAAAGATAGATGAAAAGGTAGATAGATAAACTATTGATAAAGATAAAGATAATGATTGTAATTACCATAATGATAATATTAATGGTAATTGGAATGATGAATATAATAAAATTAGTAATAAAAAAATAATAATGATAGAAATAATAATAACGATATGTGTGTATGTGTGTGTGCATGTGTGCGTGTATGTGTGATATATAACTTCTCATAACTTCGTTGGTGACCCGATCCGCGTACGATATTTTTAGCATCCGTCTATAAAAAAAAAGAAAAAAAAAAATTCTATATTCTTCTCGAGCTCAGGAGTCTAGGTCCATGACTCTAGCCATAAGTCAGAATGAACCATATGTAGCACTTGAGTAATCGAATCTTGAGCTTCGTAGAAAGGTTCTTGA
>NW_028234424.1:40482619-40487619 GCF_977035675.1 Penaeus japonicus | reverse complement strand
ACTGTTACTCTTGCGAAAGTTACTGTTTCTTTTAGTAGCGGTGATCATGATACTGAAACTGCGGTTAATGACATTACTAATGCCGCTGTTGCGAGTCAATTCCTAATGGTACTAATTTTCTTACGCTTCTACTATTTCTACTTTCTGATTTTACTAATATTTCTCCAGGGGGTAATACTGATACTCTTTCTGCTGCTATTCACAACTGTTACTGACTCAATTGATGATAAGGTCATAATAATCCTGATAATTCTTACTAACCTTTATTCAGGCAAACAAAAGCATCTACGGTAAGAATGATTAATTAACAACAACAGCAATAGTAATGATGATAAAAATGAAAATTATCGTTTTAATGTCGTTGTAATAACACCGATGATAATGATAATAACAATGATGACGATAATAATGATGATAGTAATAATTAAGATAATGATTATGATAATAATGACTGATAATAGTTATACGGTTGATAATGGAAATAACAATGGTAATGACAACAATTCTGTAACAATTTCCCAAAGTTTCTTCTAGAATATTTAATTTATATTTTCCTTACTCATAAGCACAGATATCCATTTTCTCTGTCAGAAATTAAAGCAAAACAAAAATCGGCCCAGGTTTCAAACTATTTTTCTGTTAAGAGTGATAACGATACTGATGATGGTAATAACAACAACAACAAAAATAATTATTATAACCATAATAATGATAAAAGTAATAATGATAGTAATTAACTGATAATGCTAATGCTAATTACAATTATGACAATGACAATGATGATGATAATAAAAAGTCATAAAAAGATATTATAACAATGAAAAAAAGAAAAGAAAAAAGAAAGGGAAAGGGATATACGTTATTAAAGATACAAGAGAGGAGAAAAAAGAAAAGAAAAGTGCAGATGCACATAGAGAGACAAAGAGAAAGGGGGAGAGAGAGATAGAGAGATAGAGAGAAAGAAAGAGAAGGAGGAGATGTCCAACTGCAGCCTAGGATCCTTTGCATGAGTATGGGCGAAGCAGAAAACACGAGTCGGAAGCCGCTTTAACCTGATTAATTACTACAACATGAGGCGGAAGCAACAGGGCCTTATTTAAGGGGACGTGAGTTGATTAAGAGTCTCATTTCCAGCGCCGTCGTTAACCGGAACTAGGCCGAGGAAACACACACACACACACACAACACAACATTGAGAGAGTGATATATATATTGATAATCATTTAGGATGGAGATATGTATATAGTACTGTTGTGTGTGGGGTGGGGAGGTGTGGGTGTGTGGATAGGATACAATACATCACACGCTCACACTAACACGCCACAACACAACTCTTAAAGGTGAGGGCGTCTTAGAGATGAGTGTGTGTATTGAGTAGAGTGAGAGTGAGTGAGTGAGAGCTAGAGTGAGAGAATGAGTGAGAACATAGGGGGGTGGGGGGGGTTGGTGGGGGTGAGGTGTGTGTGTATTTCATTTCTATAGATATATTTATATAGATATATATATAATAATAAGTGTGGGACTGTTGGGTTTGTGTGTGTGAGTGTTTGTGTGATGTGTGTGTGTAGTGTGTGGGGTGTGTGTGTGAGTGGTGGCTTTGAGTGTGTGTGAGTGTGTCGTGGTGTGTGTGTGTGAGTGTGAGTGTGTGACTGAGAGGGAGTGGATGTCCCCGACCACATACAGAGTGTTAGTGAGAGAGAGAGTGTGAGTGTGAGTGAGAGAGTGAGTGAGTGTGAGTTGGTGGGGTAGAGAGAGCAGTCGTGAGGGTCGAGTGTGTGAGTTGTGCGTGTGTTTGTGTGGTGGATGAGTGAGGAGTGTGTGTGTGTGGGTGGTGTGTGGGCTGAGGTGTGTGTGTATGTGAGAAGTGTGGACGTGTGCGTGTATGTCGTTGAGCTGTGTGTGTGTGATGTGTGTGTGTGAGTTAGTGAGAGAGGAGTGTGAGGGTGAGTGAGAGTGTGTGTGCGAGTGTGTGTGAGTGTGTGTGGACTGTGTCGTGAGAGTGAGAGTGTAGTGAGTGTGATGAGTGTGTGTGTGTGTTAGTGTTTGTGAGTGGTGAGTGGTTAGGGGGGGTGGGGGGGGGGGGGGGGGGGGGGAGGGGAGCGGGGAGTGGGTAGTGTGTGATTGTGTGTGTTGGTGTGTGTAGAGAGAGTGTGTGTGTGTTTGTGTGTAGAGCTGTGTGAGATTGAGGATTGGGGATAGAGTGTTATAGTTTGAGAGAGAGTGTGAGTGAGTGGGAGAGATTGAGATAGAGGTTTGTGACAGGGGTGAGTGTGTGAGTGTGTGACAGTGAGAGAGGAGAGGTGTGTGAGTGTGTGTGTCGGTTAGGAGTGAGAGTAGACTGTGAGTGTGAGTTAGAGTGAGAGAGCGTTATATAGATAGATATGTATATAGATGTCTGTATAATATAGTATATTGAATAGATATACTATTTAGACTTTGATATATATATAAAGTATATATATATATATATATATACATATATATGTTATTTAATATATATATATATTATATATATAAATATATATATATATACTATATATATATATATGTATACATATTATTTAGATATGTATTAAAAACAGACAACACGCACCACACACACACACACACACACACACACACACACCACACACAGATTATATATATTATATATAGATAGATATATATATATATATATATATATATATATTTTATACAGATAGATACTGCCATATATATCTATTTTAGATTTATATATTATATATATATTTATATATAATAATATATAGATATATTTATAGTATATATATACAAATATATGCAAACACACACACACACACACGCACACACACACACAAATACTTATATGTATATATATATATAGTATATATATAATATTTATATAAATATTATATATATTATATATATGATATATAGAGATATATAATTTATATACATATTATATCATATTATATTTATATGGTATAACAATGTATAGTGATATATATATACATATTTTTTTATATTTGTATATGTATGTATTATTGATATAAAAAAAAAAAAAAAAGTATATATTATGATATATAGATTAGATATATATATTAAGATATATGATATATATATAAATGTACAGATATATATGAAATATAAAAAAATATGTAAATATATAGGAAATATATAAATTTATATATATGTTTTTATATAACATATTCTATATATATATATATATATATATATATATATATATTATATATATATATATATATTATATATTACATATCATATAGGACACACAATAAACACACACACAAGTGGGTGTGATATAAATAGATAGAAGGGAGATAGAGAGATAGAGAGAGAGTGTGATAGAGAGAGACTGTGAGAGGGAGCAGAGTGTTAATATTTACATAGATATAGAGTTATTGATAGAGATTGTGTTATATAGATATGATGAGTTAGTTTATTATATATATATATAGATATTATATAGAGAGGTGGGGTGGGGTGTGGGGGTGTGTGTCGTGTGTGGATTGTATGTATATAGATACTTGAGTAGATATTTAGATAGATATATAGATATAGATATAGATATATAGATAGATATACACACATATAGATATATAGTGTATATGATATTTAAGAGAGTGTGATTTATATAGAGATATATAGTTGATGATATATAGATATTTATTAGTTAGACGGGGAGTGATTATGTAATAGAGAGAAAGATAGATAGAGAGAATATAGGTATAAAAACATATTGTATCGAGTCAAGGAGTTTATATAGTGATTTGAGAATAGAAGTTTATATATTTTTTTATATAGATATAGGTTGATAGAGACTATAGATAGATATTATATAGACATAGATGTAGTAGTGAAAGGGAAATTGATATATGAATGATATATATATGATATGAAGGATTGATATATATGATAGATGTAGAGATAGTAGTGAGTAGAGTGAGATATATATTGATAGTTAGATAGAAAGGAGGGGGGGGTGTGTGTAGGGAGATATTGATAGATAGTGAGTAGTTAGAGAGATATAGTATAGATTGAGATAGATATTTAGTAGAGTCATGGATAGATAGTTGAGAGAGGTGTGAGATGGGGGGAGAGACACACAACAATCAAACTCAATAATCATATAAGAGTGAGAGATATATAGAGTGATGTATGATAGATATTTATATTTATATATATGGTGTGTATATATATAGATGAGTATTTAGAGAGTAGATGAATTGAATAAATATATAGACATAGATATTTAGATATTGAGATAGATATATAGATGGATTATAATATAGATATGTTTTAGTAGTTTGACATGAGAGAGTGTATAGATGATAGAGAGTTATTTAGATTAGAGATTGTGAGTGATATAGATATATAGAGATATATAAATAATATATTTACACACACAGACACACACACACACACAGATGATTTATAATTATTTATATATATATATATATATATTTATATATATTATATATTGTATATATATAAATATATATATCGTCTATCTATCATATCTATCTATCTAATCTATCTATCTATCTATATATATATATTTTATATATATATATCCTCAAGAAATATATATATCACTATATATACATACTACATGTACACACATATATACTATATCCACATATAATATATTATATAGTATATGATATATATATATATCTATATATAAATTATATAGATCATATATATATTTATAATATATATATCATAGTTACACACACACACGCACACACAAACACGTTCACATACACACACACTACACACACACCACACACAACACACTATATATATATTATATATATATATTATATATTATATATATATAATATAATATATATATAAATTAAATATATATATACATATATTTATATATATATATATACACACACACACAACACACACTCCACACACTCACTAACACACCACAAACACACACACACACACACACAACACCGCACACAACACACACACACACACACACA
>NW_028234424.1:40455119-40457619 GCF_977035675.1 Penaeus japonicus | reverse complement strand
TTACTTAATTATATATGTATGTATATGTATCATAAATACATAGAGAGAGAGGAGAGAGAGATAGAGGAAATCTATATATAAAATATATATATATATATATATATATATATAATGTGTGTATATAAATGATATATATGTATATATATATGGTATATATATATATATATATATATATATATATATATATATATATATATATATGTATGTATGTATGTATATAAATACATAGAGAGAGAGAGAAAGATAGAGAAAGAAAGAGAGAGAGATCAGATATATAGAGAGGTGGAGAGAAATATATAGAGAAAGAGAGAAATGATAATATTTGAGAAGGAAAATACGAATAAACATATAATAGCAGTAGTAATTATATAAAATAATACATAATAGGAGACAAATAATTTATACTGAAAAAAACAACAACTGCAGTACTGATAATCGTACTAGAATTAACACAATGATAATGATTTCATCAGTAATTAAGATTGATATAATAATTGCTTCAGATAATAGCAATGCTAATAGCGATGAAAGTAAAGTTATTTCTAATGATAATTGTATTAATGATGATGATAATGATTGGATATAACAATGCTGATAATGGTAACACCATTGATAATAATAATAATGATAATAATGATAATGATAATAAAGATAAAATGGTACTGATAGCAACAATAATGATGAGGAAGAAAATGAGGATGATGATGGTGTTAATGATGATAATAATGATAAGAATGATTATTATTATGACTATATCAATAACAATTGTAATGATAATCATGATAATAGTAAAACAATGATAATAATCATAGGAAATAACGATACCATGAAAGTGATAACAATGATACTAATCATAGTATAAATATACATAATAATAATAACAATAATGATAATGATATAGTAATATGAATGATAGTAGTAGTTGCAATAACAATAATTATAACATCAACATCAATAGTAATAATAGTAAAGATGGCAATGAAGATAATGATATTGATAATGATGGTGATATGGATAATAATGATACTGATGATGACAATACTAATAACAATTATGGTAGTGATAGCAATGATAATGATGATAATACCAGAAATAATAACAGTAACACTATTAAAACTAATGATAAAAACCATTCTTCTTATGATAGCAACAATGATAGAACGATGATAATGAAAGCAATGATAAGGATAATAACAATGCTAGTAATGATAAGTACACGTGATAAAGATGATTATGACAATGATGATAATAATGATAATAATTATGGTGGTGATGATGTTGGAAATGGTAATGGTAATGATGATGATTTTGATTATTATAATACACATGATAAATATGATAATAATGATAGCAGCAATGGTGATACTAATGATGATAGATGATAATGATAATAATAACAAAAATAATGGCAAAGGCATAAAATTCATGATACGAATATCAAACAAACATACACCCGTATCATAGTGATAATGATATCCAGCTACATGAAACTAATTACATTAATGACAAAATGATGCGATGCATGATGATAATGTTGAGTTGATAATACCATAAATGATAATGTGGTGATGTGATAATGGCACTGGTGATATGACAATACTAATAACTATTATGGTAGTGATAGCAATGATAATGATGACAATACCAGAAATAATAACAGTAACACTATTAAAACTAATGATAAAAACCATTCTTCTTATGATATTAATGATAGAAAATGAGAGTATTGATGAAAGCAATGATAAGGATAATAACAATGCTAATAATGATAAGTACACGTGATAAAGATGATTATGACAATGATGATAATAATGATAATAATTATGGTGGTGATGATGTTGGAAATGGTAATGGTAATGATGATGATTTTGATTATTATAATACACATGATAAATATGATAATAATGATAGCAGCAATAGTGATACTAATGATGATAGATGATAATGATAATAATAACAAAAATAATGAAAAGGATAAAATTAATGATAAGAATATCAAACATACATAAAACAGTAATAATAGTGATAATGATAATGATAACAATGATAATAATTACATTAATGACAATAATGATGACGATGATGATGATAATGTTGAGTTGATAATACCATAAATGATAATGATGGTGATAGTGATAATGGCAATGGTGATAACAATAATGACAATGATGATGATAGTGATAATGGATGGGTGATGATAATGGAAATGGTTAATGGTAATGATGATTAATTTGTTTTATAATAAAAATGACAGCAATATGAATAATAATGATTGATAATGAAAGTGATATATGATGATGAATGATAATGAATTATAATAACAAAAAAATGAACAGGATAATATTCTTGAGAAGAATATCAAACATCATAAAACAAGAATAATAGTGATAATGATATGATAAGTTATAATTACATTAATGACAATAATGATGACGATGATGATGATAATGTTGAGTTGATAATACCATAAATGATAATGATGGTGATAGTGATAATGGCA
>NW_028234424.1:40442619-40445119 GCF_977035675.1 Penaeus japonicus | reverse complement strand
TTTTGCATTCTTTCTATAATATTTATATATATAATATATTATTTTATATATATATTTTAATATAAAAATTTATGTTATAATATAAATTTTAATAAATATAAATAATATATTTTAAAAAATATATATATATATATATATATATATATATATTATATATAAAATTTTATATTATTATTTTTAAAATTTAATAAATTCATAATAATATTTTTATTATAATATATTTATATTTTATATATATATATAAAAATATACTATATATATTTATTATATATATATAATATATAACATATATATAATATATTTATATATATATATATATATATAAAATAAAAAATGTTGTGTGTTGTTATTTTTACTTTTGTGTTTTTTAAAATAATCACATATACTCATATATAATATTATATTTATATATAATTATATATATTATAAATATATTATATATATTTTATATATAATATTATATTTATATAATTTAAAAAAATTATATATATATTTATATTAATATATAAATACAAATGTATATTTTTAAATAATATATTATTTTTAATATATATATATTTTATATTATAATATATATATTATATATATAATACATATATATATAAAATTTTTAAAACATAAAATATATATTATATATATATATATTTATTATATATATAATATAAAAAATAATAAATACATAATTATATAATAAAATGTGTGTGGGGTGTTTTGTGTGAAAAATTACGTATTCCCTTTTATTTTTGTTACCCCGTAAAATACACGCTAATAAATATAATATATATATATATATATATTATATATATATATATATAATTATAATATAATATAAATGTATATATATATATTTAAAATATATTTATTTAAAATTTTGTATATATAAATATATATACATATACAAAATTATATTTAGGGGAATCTGTGTTGCTGTGTTTTATATATATATTAATATTTATATATTAAATATTTTTATATATATATATTATATTATTATATAATGTAATTTATGTATTATTTATATACATATTGTGTGTGTGGTGGTGGTGTGTGTGTGTGTGTGAATTTGGTGTGTATAAAACATATGCACATATCACAGTCTATATAAAAAAATATATAAAACCATATATTTAAATTACATATATGTGTGTGGTGGGTTTTGGGGTTGTGTGTTTTTTAAAAAAAAATTTTATATTTTTTTTATTTACCCCCCAAAAAATAAATTTTTTTTTATTAAAATTATATAAAATTTTATAACAAATTTTTAAAAAATTAAAATTTTTATATTTAATCATCAATTATTATTAATATAAACCCCATTTATTTATTTTTATAAAAGAAAAAATAAAATTTAATAATAAAAGGGAACAAATAAAAAGTATATATAAATTTTATTAATTGGTATAAATATATATATATATTATATATTTATATATATATAAAATATAATATATTATAAATATTTTATATTATAAAATTTAAAATATATTTAAATATAAATATATAAATAATTAAAAATATAAAATATAAAATATTTATATATATATATTTTTTAAAATATATAATTTTAAACAATAATAAAAAATTAATTTATAAAATATATATATATATTTAATATATATATATATATATTTATATATATATATATATTTTTATTTTTATATATTTATTTATATAAATATAATATCTATTATATATTTATATAATATATATATTTATATATATATATATATGTTGTGTGGGGTTTTGGTGTGTGTGTGTGTGTTTGTGGTGGGGTGTGTTTTTGTGTGTGTGTATACATATAATAAAATTTTATATTTATTTTATAAATATAAAATTATATATTTTTTATGATATATTTTATATTATATATATAAAAATTTTGAAAGAGAGAAAATAAAAATAAAAAATTAAAATAAAAATTAAAAATAACATAATAAATTAAAAAATTTTTATTTTATATTTTAAAACAAAAATATTATAAATATTATATATTATAATATATATATAATATATATAATACTTATATATATATAATATATATATATTTTTTTAAAAATAAAATATATAAAATTTTATATATATTTATTTATAAAAATAAATAAAAAAATATATATATATATATATATATTTTTATATATATTTAAAATTATGTTGAATATAAAATGTATTAATATATATAATATTTTTATATATATATATTATATAAAATATATTATAATGTTTTTATGTATGCACATCACTATTTCTCTCCACTCACTCTCTCTCTCTTTCTTTATATTTTATATATCTATATATAAAAATTTTAAAATAAATTTATAATATAAATATATATAATATATATTTTAAAATTTTAAAATAATATATATAAATATAATATAAAATATAAAGAGAGAGGAGAGAGAGGAAGAGTAATGAGAGGGAGAGAGAGAGGGGAGAAGAGAGGAGAGAAGAGAAAGAGAGAGAGAGAGATCTATTTTTGTATAAATTTAACACACCACAC
>NW_028234424.1:40355119-40360119 GCF_977035675.1 Penaeus japonicus | reverse complement strand
CCCCTTCTCTGGAGAGCTGTAACAATAAATCTATTATAACACCTGGGGATAAGAGTTCCGGTGACAAACGTCCCTTAATTGCTTCTCTTAACCCACCCAACAATGAGGACTGGTCATGTCTGACCCTCTGTAACACTGACCTGTAATTTTCCAGGGTTAGACTAAGCAAGAATAAGCGCTGGGTTTCCCCCATTGACTTTCCCATTCTTTTTACCGCCCACTCTAATAACCCCATGGAATCCTCCAGTCTTCTTTGTGCCTCCTCGAGGCGCGCGACGTCCCCAAGAGCACTATCCATGAGAGAAAATGTCACTTCCCCCATCTCTAAAGCTTTACGAGCCGTTTCCTCTGTAGACACTATCATAGAATGTAATCTATCAATCCGGCTATTTGTTACCACTCCCAAGACAAAGTTCGCCACATTTGTTAGAGCAGAAATCCCCCCAACAATAGAACGTGTCTTTCTTATCTTCCCGCCCATTGATAAGAAAAAGTCTCGAATTACCAAATTCTGATAATCAATCTCATCCGATAACTGAGTGACCGTCGTACTTAAACCATCCAATATGGGCTTCACAAGATCAGAGTGCATTCCCCCATCCCGGTACTTCCCATCTTGATCTGAGCTACTTGAGAGTATTTAGACGTTGTTCCACTTTTCGAAGCCAGGCCTGGAGCTCGAGCAAAGGTCCAGTAAATCGTGTCCTCTCCACTTGTATAGGTATAAGTTGTACTGAGGAGGTGTACAGGACCCGTCCTTCAGGAATGAAAACCAGACCGGTGTTTGCTAAGGAATCCTCTGACTCCACCCGGGCCCCCACTCCCAAAATAATCTGAAAAAAATAGCCTAGCATGAGCTCCACAGGCACAGAATATGAAACAAACATACAACTCAGAACATGAGAGTTTTCCTTACTGACTTTCATTTCGAGAACTCTCACTTGTCTCCTCTACATCAGTTAAATCGTGTATTGGATATGCCCTGTTTACATTTCGAGCTTGACCCGGTCGAAGAGACGTCTCTAATCTCAATCTGTCTATATGAATTTTACTTTCCTTCTTGTCTGACAGCCTTTGTATCTTAAATACTACATCACTAACCCTGTCTATAACTCGATAAGGTCCAGTATACAGTGGCTGTACCTTTTTACTTATCCCAGGCTTTGGCACTGCCTGAACATACACTCGATCACCCTCCTCGACTGGAAGGTGCCTGGACTGAGGCCTATCGCGAGGCCTCCTCTTAATTTCCTCTTCAATGTGATGCTGGCAGCGTTTAAAAACTTTACTACCTATCACCTTAAGTTCTTTGGAATAATTTTCCAAATTATACCATGGGACTGTCTCTTTGGAGAATAATATATATGGCCACTTCGGGTCACGGTGTTTCAGGGCAAAGAATGGGGAATCCTTAATTATCCGGTGATATGCAGTGTTGTATGCTAGGATAGCCATAGGCAACATCACATTCCAACTACCTGGGTTATCCCAAACTAAGGTCCGCAGAATCTTTGTTAAAACACCATTTACTCTTTCTACCTGGCCATTTGAACTAGGATGGTAAGGAGTGATGACATGCTTGTTTATATGCAATTGTACACATAACTCCTTAAACAGTTCATTTACGAACTCTCCTCCACCATCTGTTACAACATGTCCTGGGGCCCCTTCATTTAGCACTACTGTCTCGATGAACGCCCTCGCCACCTCAGATGCCTCTTTTGTCTTCAAAGGGGCTGCATAGAGATATTTGGTCAGAGCATCCACTACAGTAAGGATGTACTTAAATCCCCCTGCCCCCGGAAAAGGTCCGACTATATCCATATGGACCCTCTGAAACGGTTCGGTGACTTCCGGGTAGTGTAATAACGGAGCTGATACCTCCCTCCCGGGTTTACAACGCAGGCAAACTTCACACTTGCTGCAAAATTTTCGCACCGCATCTTTCATTCCCTTAAAGAATGCAAACTTTTCCAGTCTAACCAGAGTAGCTGTTATTCCTCCGTGGCCTGAGATAGGGAGACTATGTGCCAGCTGCAACGCAGTCTCTTTAAAGTCGTCCGGTACCACTACCCTGTAAACTTTAACTCCATAGACATTTGTATATACATTATATAATAGCCCGTCCGGTCTAACTTTATATGCATCCAAACCTCCAGGTGTACGTTTGTTAAACCCCTTCGGCAAAGCTGTCCCCTCTACCAAGTGATGTTTGAGCAAACTCCAAAAAGCGTCCCCTTCTTGAGCTTTCCGTAAATCATCTACCGACCACACCTTTATTACCTCTGGGGAAGCTTTCCCCTGACATCCAGCAGTTATGGAACTATCCAAACTAGCAGGTTGTTCCACTGCTCCTCTGGTTAGCTGTTTACTCCGTGTAATGGCTCCCACTACTAAATCATCAATAAGGTGATCAGCCTCTCTTATGCGGGATAACGCATCAGCTACTACATTATCCTTCCCAGGTATATAATCCACCTGAATATCATAATCAGCTATGGCCATCCGCCACCTAGCCACCCGGTCTGATCCCTCCTTATTCGTGAACAAATACCGCAGAGGTTTATGGTCTGAATGAACTTCCACGCGGTAGCCCTGAATGATAGTACGATTTATCTGGAGTCCATAAACTATTGCTAATGCCTCTCGCTCAATCGTACTATAATTCAACTCCGGCCCCTTCAGCGCTCGACTGAAATATGACAAAGGTCTTAGTGCTCCATCATCGCCCCTTTGCTGTAGGACCCCCCCCCCCAATTGCGAACTTGCTGGCGTCAGTGGCCAGAACAAACGCTCGGCTGAAATCTGGGAAACTTAACACTATGTCCTCACTCAGAGTCATTTTCAAAATCTCAAATGCTTCCGTTGCCTCAGGGCTCCACTTTAATTTACTCTTATTATCAGCAGACCGAATCCCTCTGGTCAGGTCAACTAATGGTCTCGCTATGCCTGCGAACCCTTTAATGAACTTGCGATAATAATTTGCAGCACCTAAAAATGCCTGCAAATCGCGTACGGTAAGCGGGAGGGGATATTCTCTCATTGTCTGAACCTTTCTTGGTTGAGGTTTCACCCCTTCTGCCGAGATAATGTGTCCCAAGTAATCAACCTGGGGTTTAAAAAACACACATTTAGATAGCTTCAGTGCTAGGTTTGCTTCTTGCAACCGTACCAGCACTGCCCTCAAATTTTCACAGTGTTCTTCCCACGAATCACCTAGTACGACAATATCGTCTAAATACACAAACCCGACCTCCCCTACTAATCCGGTGAGAACCTGGTTTATGATACGTTGGAAAGATGCTGGAGCATCCTTCAAACCAAACGGTAACACATTGTAGTGGTAGTGTCCGTCTGGCGTCGAGAAAGCCGTCATGTCCCTGCTTTGCGGTGTCAAAGGGATTTGATGATACCCTTGACGGAGATCGAGACAAGAAAAAAACTTGCTCTGACCCATTCGCTGCAGGATTGTGTCTATGTGAGGCAGTGGATATCTATCATCTGGAATAACTTCATTTAGAAGCCTAAAATCCAAGCACAGCCTCAAACTGCCATCTTTCTTCTTCACGGGTACTAATGGGCTATTATAAGGGGACCTTGAAGGCGAAATAACCCCCTGAGCCATCATATCCTCGATTTGGCGCCTAATCTCCTCCCTATACTTCAAAGGGATTGGATATGACTTCTTAAAAATAGGTGGTCCCTTAGCCCTGACCTCATGAAAGAAATGATCTGAGATCGCCAATGGTTCATCATCCAAAGAGAACACTCTAGGAAATTCCCGAACCAATCCTGATATCATGTCATGTTCCTTTGAACCCCTCGCGAACCAGCCATCCACTTCTTCTAACAACCTAACTACCCTATAATCCATAGTACTTATGCTAGAACTGACAGCCCCTATCGCGACTACATCCTCGTCAGATTGACGTTTTTGCAATCCGACGACGTCCCCTATGCAGACCGTTGTATCTACCTCAACAGGAACATCCTCCTCTACTGCATAAGGAACCCTGAACCAAAGACTATCTCCGGTCCGTCGTACCCCGACTATCCCTTCCGAAAGTCTTAAGCCAGCTAACTCCCGTGGAATGAATAACATGGAATCTATCCTCCCTGGAACCTTTCCATCCCCACTGAGCTCTAAATCTAAAACACCGCACGACTGTGCTTCCAAAACCTGGCTTTCTCTTAACGTGGCTAACCCACTATAAGCTATACCACTATCTACAATGTCCTCCACCTCAGCTTTGAGTGCCTCCTCATCTGGTCTGTTTGCTCCCCCAGGGGCCGACGCACCAGGCGTCCCCGGACTCGGCCTCTCTGGACTGGTTACAGGGCGTCCCCTACAACCACACAATTCAGTAGCAACAGAACCATCCTTAGGAGGACTCCATAACACATCCACCTGTTGACCTTCGATTGACAGGTGGATGGGCTGAGGAGGTTGATTTATAAAAACTACCTGATGCTTTCGAATGAAATCGCACCCTAACAGAAGCTTCCCCGGCAAATTCCACGAATCCGCCACTAAAAAGGAATGCCAAACCTTTACCGGCCCAAAATTCAGAGGGATATCCACCTCCCCCACCTGGCCTATGTCGGTGACACCTCCCCACCTAACTTTGAGATTGGAATCCCTGACATCTATATTTCTTCCTTGCAGAAAATCGCTGCAAACTAATGAACATTCTCCTGCTGTATCAAACACGACCTTAGTAAGTTCATCAAAAACAAATAGGTCAAAAAGAAGTAACCCCGCACCAAAAGACTGTACGGTTATAACCCTACCCCTCTGTATCGAGGAATCTGATGCACCTACTGTTGACTTCCCACGTAACCCGTGATAAACAGTCTCTGCATCCGTCGGAAACCCATCTACACGTTCCCCTGACCGTCGCCGTTTTTTGGATGGGGAGGCTGTAAGCTCTGTCCTCCCTTCATCTTTTCTAGCCTTACCGGACAATGTATCTTCATATGCCCGGGCTGTTGACAATAGA
>NW_028234424.1:40322619-40325119 GCF_977035675.1 Penaeus japonicus | reverse complement strand
TCTTCTTACTTTTTATTATTGATCTCCTAATTAGCACATCTAACTCCATACATTCTTAAGCAGATGGTTCCTCTTTGCATTCCTCCTCTCATTTTTGTAGTGCTTCATGAATCTTGCAAGTATAAAATGATTTCTCTTTGTCAGTTTTAGAGATCATTACCTTCTATCCGTGTACATGATAAAAAAAGAAAAGTATATACCTGTTTAGCTAAAAATGTCTTCTACCTCTCAACTTCCTTCTGAAGGTTCTCTTGTTGAGCTAAAGACTCTTTGTGTAACATTCCCCTATGCTCCCACCTGGAAGCCTCACATACTACCCAATGCTAAAAGTAACTCCTAGAAATTTGGAATTATTTTTAGTTTTTAGAAGCATTTTACATAAAAGTCTCACTAACCCCTCTCATAAATACTGTTGTCAAATTTGTGGCAATTCTCCTTCCTCTCCATTTCTTGATGCTGTACAGATAAAGGCTACGTCTAATCAATTCTCTTACACTTAATTATGCTCTTGAGCTTCTTAAGGAAAGTTGCATCTCCTGCCCTATTTCACTGGTATTTCCATGGTTCATGCTCACAAGAAGTTGTGTGCCTTCACTCCATTCAAGGGATAGGAATATTCGTGTATCATGACTGTCGATTAGACTGTAATATTGCAGAGCATATACTGTACAGTGAAGCTCTTTAAATATAGAAAGATGTATTTATATCTATCGCATGTTTTGGAACCTATAATGCTTAAATAATGACGTAATAAATAGTATATATAGAGTTACTTGAACAGATAGCTAGATAGATGAAAAGTTGGATAGAGAGATAGGTAGGCAGACGCATATAAAAAATATGAGAGAGAGAAGACGATGAAGACATAAGATCAAAGAGAGGAAAAAATTATTTAAGGGGAATAAAAAAAAAAAAAAACAATGTCAGAAAACATAAACATAAAGAAAACAAGAACACAAAAATGTATAGTAATTATACAGTGAGAAAAGGATAACGATTAAGAACAAAATAAAAGTCAATGAGAAGAGGGATAGGGCTAGAGGAAAGAAAAGGTGATGGGATGGGGGAGGGGGTGGATAGAGGATAGAGAGAAGAATGGAGAGGGAAGGGGATAGTCTGCGGAGCAAGGGCCCATTAAAGGTGAACGCCGGCCCGGAAAAAGGTCGAGGCAACCGCGCTAGATCGTCTAAGGTCACTGGACTTATGGTTTCAGTCGCTGCAGTTAATGAGGTTCACATCTGGAGGGCAACTGCCTAGTTAAGAGGCGGAGGAAGGATGAGAAAAAATTAGAATAAGAGAAACGTTTGAAGACGCGAGAGCAATTGCAACTTTAGAAATAATGAGACAAAGAGTACATTCTAGAGTCCCCGCGAGAGGCAAAGAAAGAAATAATTTCTCGTCTGAAGGGCTTCCTCTGTGTGAATAATGAGTTCTTTTCATGAGGTTTCTGTTTTTTTTTTTTTCATTTTTGAAAATGTCGCAATTGTGTTTGCAATTTGGCCTCTTGTCCCTCTTTATTTATCTGAATCTTTCGGTTTGTGTGACTCATTGTCCAGTTGTTTATGCATCTATCCAAAATATCATTTATTCATTGTGAGTATTCATCTCTCTGTTCCAGAGATAGCTGCTAATTTCTGTGTAGCCAGCCTAATTTAACCTATAAAACATTACAATACCCATTACAGAAAGAGAGAGAGAGTAAGGGAGAGTGAAAGACGAGAAATATTCAGATAGACAGAGATGAGGAAGAAGACGGTCAAAGGAAGAGAGAGATAGTTTTATATTCAGTTAGGCAGAGGTTGATGCATGTCATTTGATCGATGAATTCTTCTAATTCTTCTAAGAGAAGGTTTGAAAGTGAATTTTCGACCCTCGAGCATCTGATCTTTGCGATAAGCACCCTATGAATCTTCGTTGCATGTTTGCACGATTTTCGTTGCTTACCTTTGTGAAAATCTTGATCTTGTGTATTATTTATTCTGTTTTCTTCGTCTCAAGTATTTCTATTTTTTGAAGGAAGAAGCTGTAATATCTATTCATTATTTGCCCGCCATCCGAGGAGCTTTCAGCCCTCGAGTGCTGTGTTATAAGGGCTCTTTCTTGTTGTGAAGGGTGCGTCCCTAAGTCTCTCTGGCTCTCTCGGAACAAAAGTATTGACAAAGTACATCAATGGGATATGTTTTTTTTTTGTTTTGTTTTTTTTATCTCTTGATACTCGTGTAATAATTACAAAGTGCACATATAACTTTCAGTTTGTTCCTCTCTTACTATACTCAGATAAATAAAAAAACAGTATACTGAATGAAGTAGATATATGAAGTTAGGATGCATTAAAAAATATAGAGCTTGATAGCTGATACCGAGTAAACAGTGATAAAGTGAGCCATAACTGAGAGACTTGATTAAGTTAAGTAATTATAAAAATAAAACAACCTAATTAAAGGCCATAAACCACGCAACCACACACACGCACTAGTCTTCCTTTCCAGAATTCTTCAAA
>NW_028234424.1:40267619-40270119 GCF_977035675.1 Penaeus japonicus | reverse complement strand
TTTGTTTGGGAAATCTCTGGACATGGGAATTATCCCTAGCTTACTGAAAGAGGGTACTATAATTCCAATATATAAAGGTGGAAACAAAGGTCAGGCCAATAATTATAGACCAGTAGCACTAACATCTCATATGATAAAAATATTTGAAAGGGTAGTGAGGATTTTTTTTTTTCAAAAAAAAAAAAAAAAAAAAAAAAAAAAAAAAGGGCAACATGGATTCAGAAGTGGTAGATCTTGTTTATCACAGATCCTGACACGCTTCGAATGCATATTAAGGGACCTAACTGAAAATAGAGAAGTTGATGTAATATATCTAGACTTTGCAAAAGCTTTCGACAAAGTAGATCACGGCATACGGCTAAATAAGATTAAAGACCTTGGAATCGGTGGGAAAGTTGGAAGATGGATTTACAACTTCCTGATAAATCGTAAACAAAAAGTACAGATTAATGGCCTTTATTCGAATGAAACGATTATTATGAGTGGGGTGCCACAAGGGCACTTGTTATTCCTTATCATGATTGGTGGCATTGATAATGCTGTGAAACACTCGAAAATAACATAACTTGCAGATGATACAAGAATAAGTACACCCATAGATATACAAGATAATGAAAACAAACTTAACGAGGATCTACATACCATCTGTAAGTGGGCATATGATAATGATATGATATTCATTGCAGATATATTTGAAATCATAAGATATAGTCCAACTGGAAATTTAAGAGCAAGCTCATATTTTGTCGAAGGTGTGAAGATTGAGGAGAAAAAAGTAGTTAAAGATATAGGACTCTATATGAGTAATGACATGAGTTTCAGTCACCATATAGAGCAGATTGTCAACAAAGGAAAAGTTATGATTGGATGGGTAATGAGAACTTTTAACACAAGAGACCCAGAACACCTTTTACCACTATGGAAAACATTAGTGACCACAAGATTAGAATACCAGTGCCAAGTATGGAGCCCAAATCTTACAAAAGATATAATGTTGATAGAACAAGTCCAAAGAATCTTTACACGTAAGTTAGATAATATGATGGGTCTAAACTATTGGGAAAGACTAAAAAAAACTAAGACTGTACTCACTACAAAGGCGGATAGAGAGATACTTCATTATATATGTGTGGAAAATTATTGAAAACTTAACACCAAATCCAAGACCTGTTGAAAAAGGGGGAATTCAGGTAAGACATTCCCCCAGGCAGGGAAGAACATGCTATCGCACTGGGATAAGTGCACAAACATGCCTGTTAAGAAAAATGCAAAACAAAGTTTCCTTATAAACGGACCTAAATTGTTTAATAGCATACCGAAGGATATGCTATACCAACGAGCTCGGTCTTCTGCACATTCCTGTCACACCTACTGCTTTCAGGTCTCCCTTTATAGCATCCATGTACCTTCTCTTTGGTCTCCCAGTCTTCCTCATTCCGGGTACCTCCGGGTACCTCCATATTCAATATTCTCCTCCCCACATAATCCTCATCCCTCCTCCTTGCTACCGTGCCTTTTCCCCAAATTGCCGCACACATGTTGGATTTTATCTAACCTCGTCACACCCAGGGAAAATCTTAACATATTTAAGTCACTTACTTCCATCTCCGCTTCCTGCCTCTTTGTCATTGGAATGGTTTCTATTCCGTAAAGCATGGCAGGACGAATTACTGTTTTATTAATTTTCCCTTTAATTCTTGCAAACACTCTCCTATCACATATCACTGCTACAATCTTCCTCCATCTATTCCAACCCGCTTGCACTCACTTCCCTACCGCAGTCTCCATTACTTTGTACTGTTTAAGCCAAGTACCTGAATTCCTCTACCTTTGCCCCCTGCCCCCCTTGTAGCCTTAGTGACTGTTCACCATCTCTATTCAGACACATGTACTCAGTCTTGGTCCTGCTCACTTTCAGTCCCCTCCTCTTAAACGCATACCTCCATCTTATTAGCTCTGTCTCCACTTCTACTCGGCTTTCGGAATATATTACTACATCATCAGCAAACAACATAGTTTGTGGGGCTTCCTGTCTTATCCCATCAGTCAGTCTGTCCATGATAATTGCAAATAGGAAAGGGTTCAGAGCCGATCCCTAGTGAAATCCCAACCCCACCCCAAAAGCTTCTGTCATTATAGCTGCGCACATTACTGTTGTTATGCTATCTTCATATATGTCCTTCACCACCCTCACACACCTTTCTTGTACTCCCGAGCTCCTCATGCAATATTATACCTCTTCTCTCGGAACCCGATCGTAAGCCTTTTCTTAATCAATAAACATACAATGCAGTTCCCTCTGTCCTTCCCTGTGCTTTTCCATCAACATCCTAAGGGCAAAAATTGCATCTGTTGTACTTCTCCCTGACATGAATCCAAACTGTTCTTCACTGATCCTCACAACTCTCCGCAGTCTCGCTTCTACAACTCTTTCCCATATCTTCATTGCATAGCACAATAGTTTTATTCCCCTATAGTTACTGCAATTTTGTACATCTCC
>NW_028234424.1:40247619-40252619 GCF_977035675.1 Penaeus japonicus | reverse complement strand
TTTTATTATTATAATTATTATTATTACTATTATCATCATCTTTGTTGTTATAATTATCATTCTTATTTTCATTATTACAAAAATCATTTTAATCATTATACATTTTATGCCTAATACGAAAATTATTATTTCTATCACCACTATTATCATTATCCTTATTGCTATTAACAGTACTATCATTATTGTTGTTGTTATCATTATTATCATTATCATCATCATTACTATTACCTTTTTTATCAACTATTACAATTAATATCACTATCATTAGTATCATTATTATTATTAGCATTATTGTTCTTCTTATCATTATCATTATCACTAATTAGTATCCTTATTATTAGCATTATTGTTCTTCTTATCATTATCATCAATATCATGACCATCACTTTTATCAGAACTTTTATCATTCCTGTCAATATTATTATTTTCGTTTATATTATCATTAATATTATTATTATCATTATTATTATTATTATTATTATTATTATTACCATTATTATTATTATTATTATTATTATTATTATTGTTATCATTATTATTATTATTATCATTATCCTTTTCGCCAATATCATTACCATCATAATCATTATTGTTATTACTATCATTATCCTCATTGCCATAGTTACTATTGTTGATATCTCTATCCTTATTATAGCTATTAATTTCAGTACCATAAGTATCATTCTTATTGCTTATATCAACATTCTTATTATCACTAGTAGTGATAGTAGCAGTATTAGTAGTAATATTAGTGTTGGTGTTGTTATCTTTAATATTCTTATTATTTTTATAATATTTATTATCGTTCCTATTATCATAGTTATCAATATCATTTGCATTTGTTGTTATTATCATTATTAGTTTCATTTTATAAAAGTTGTTATTACTACCATTATTACCACATTATCATTATCATTACTGATATTGTCATTAATAATATTGTTATTATTGTTATTATCATTATCATAATCATTATCGTTACTATCATTTTTCTTACTATTACTGTCATTATTACTGTCAATATCATAATCATTATCATTATTATCATTATTGTTATTATTATAATTATTATCATTATTATTATTATTATCATTATTATTATTATCATTACTATTATTATTGTTATTATCCTTATCATTATTATTATTATTATTATTCTCATTGTTATCATCATTACTATCGTCAATATTTTTGTTATTATCATTGTTATGATTATCATTATCAGTAACAGTAGTTGTAATATGAGTAGTAGTAGTATTGGTAATATCATTATCAAATTGATCATTGTTATAAATACTTCTATCGCCATTATCATCATTTTCATATCTAATATCAATTATACAATAATTGTTAGTATTGTTATCAATGTTATTATCAACATCCATATCACCATCATTATTATTGTAATCATTATCATTTTTTTCATAAGAACAACATTGTGATTATTAATGATATCAATATCACTAATACTGCTGATTTTATCATTATTATGACCATGATTAATATCTTTACTTAAATTTGTGTTATTACAACCATTACTATTATCATTACTATTATTATTATTATCATCATATTCAATATTATTATAATCATGATTATTATTATTGCCAGCAGTAGTAGAAGTAGTATTAACATTGTGAGATAGTTTTATAAGGATAATTGATAGACATTCCTATTTTGAGTGATGGTAAAATGACGATTCACTTAACATAATTCCAATATAATTGAGTGTCACCCATTAAATTCTTCTATGCTATCAAAAAACATCTAAAGTCATCTCCAATTGTGTTATCATGGTGTTATTAACATGTACTCCTTACTGTTATGTTCTTTTTATTAATATACATATCTTTTGTAGCAATAATTCTTATCAATAAATTTTATGATCTTTTATCAATATAAATTTGCTGATACTATGATTATAATCATTATCATTATCATAATCTTCTTTGTCATGACAGTAGCAGTGATAACATTATTGGTAATATGATAGATAATGAAAATGATAGTAATAATATGATAGAGGATGGTAATGATAATGATTATAACTTAAAAAAAACAACACTAACAATCATAATACTACTAATGATAATGATAAGGATAAAAGCAATAATGATAATGAGAATAATGAGAACGATTATAATCACCACCTTCAGAATCATTATAATCATCACATTCATGATAATGTTAGGAATTATAAATATAATGAAGATGTTGATAATAATAATAATGATAATGATGATAAGGATAATGATAGTTATAATAATAACAATAACACTAATAAGAATAATGATAGGATAATGTTAATGATAATAGCAATAATGATAACAATGATTGATACTACTACTACTAGTACTTATATTAATAATTATCATAACAACTAATGTTGATTATAATGATACTACTAAGAATATAATCAATAATGATCATTATGATGATGATAACAATAACAATAATAATGATAACTTTTTTGTATCAATAACAATGAAAATAATAATGATATTGATAATAACAATAACAAAGATAATAATGATAATAAAACTATTGATGATAACGATAATGATAATAAATGCAACAACAATAATAATTATGATGATAGTAATGGTAATAATAAAACTGATGAAAATAACAATGATCAGGATAAGAAATAATAACAATGGTAATGATGATAATAATAGAAATGATGATAATAATAATGCGAATGATAATAATGATAAGGATGATAATAATAGAAATGATGATAATAATAATAATGCGAATGATAATAATGATAAGGATGATGATAATAGAAATGATGATAATAATAATGCGAGTGATAATAATGATAAGAATGATGAAAGTGCTAATAACTAAAATAAGAATAAGGATAATAGTAAGTAACAGTAATACTAGTACTAATAATGAAAATTATGATAATGATAAGAAAAAGATAATGATAATAATTAGCATTGTTGTAATAATAGCAAGAATAACAATGATAATAGGGTTAATAATAATGATTATAATGAATACAATAGTAATAATAATAATATCTATAATGATGATAACAAAGATAATAATAGCTAACATCTATCATAATAATGCTAACAATAATAAAGATAATGATAATGATAATGACAATAATGATAATAGTAGTTATGATGAAACATTGATAATGATCATGCAAATAAAGATAATAATCTCAGTATGAATAATAATAATGATGAAAGTGATAAGGAGAGTAAAAATCATATTGACACTGATGAAGATAAGAATGAAAGCAATGATAACAATTATCCTTGTTATAAAAATTATAATGATGATAAAAAGATAATATGAGCAGTAAACACATTAACAATAATGATGATAATAACAATGATAACAAAACCAATGATAAGACAAGATGTTAATGTTAATAACAATAAGAACAATTATTATGATAATAAGAAGAGTAAAAACATGATAATGATGATTATTGTAAAATCATCACGTGAAAATTGTTCATAACAAAACTGAAACCAACAGCATTGATATTGTTTATGTTAGTAATAGTACAGTGATAATAATGTTTTGACCATTAATAGCGATGATGGTAATAATAATAATAATGATAATAATTATTAAAATGATAATGATAAAGATGATATTAAGAGGAATAATGATAATAACAAAAAAGTATAAAAACAAGAATATTAGTAACAAAACAACAACAATAGTAACAATAACAATAGTAATCATAATTATAATTATATTAATAGTAGTAATAATGACAAAAAATAAAATATTTGGGATGTTAATAAAGATAATGATAACAATTATAATTGTGACAATGACAATTGATATGATAAGGATAGTAACAACAATAATCATAATAATGTGGATATTAATCATAAAGATAATGATAATAATAAAAATAGTTAGCTAAAGATGACGGCAGGAGTTATGATGATAATGATAACAATAATGTTAATATTGATACCATTATCAATATTAATGAGGATAATATTGATAATGGTGTAAAGAATAATAATGATGATAGTAACAACAATAATGAGGATAATGATATTTATGATAATAATAATAATAATGATGATAATAAAAGTAATGATGATGATTATGATGATTACAATAGTAAAAGTAATAATGATGTAATAGTAAAAGTGACAATGATGGTAGGATGTTAATAGCAATAATAACGATAACAATTATAATAACTATAAGTATAATGATGATAATAATGATAATGATAATGATGATAATAATGGTAATAATAATAATGATAATAATAATAATATTAATAATAATAATAATAATAATAATGATGATAATGGTAATAATGATAACAATAATAAAGATAATGATAATAATAATAATAATGATGATAATAATAACAATGATGATGATAATGATATCAATGATAACAGTTATGATAGCAATGATAATAGTTATGATAATATCAATGGCAATCATCGTTATCATTGTCATGATAATGATAATAACAACGATTATATAAGTCATGAAGTTTGTGATATCATATGTCGCATAAATTGAAATATTATCGATGATATCAACATTGTAAAAAAAAAAGTCTTTATTTGTTACGATGGTTCCTCATATAAACTGCTTGATTAGCTTTGTATGTGATTCTAACTGAACCATATCTCTAAATGTATGTCCATGGTTTACAAAGAAACGATACCCGCCAATGGGTGTTCTGAGTGTAATAGAAAGAGAACGACTGCAGTGATCGGTATTTTGTGGAGGAACTGGAAAGTCATAACTCATTCGGACTTCCTCTTTCCTTCATCATCAATTCTCTCTCCCTCATACACTTCTGGTTATTCTTCCCCTTTATTATTATTAAGTTATTATTATATCACGAACCCCCCCCCCCAAAAAAAAAAAAAAAAAAAAAAAAACTGATATTCTTTGTATTCTTATATATATATTTATATATATATATATATATATATATATATATATATATATATATATATATATGTATATTATATACATATATA
>NW_028234424.1:40227619-40230119 GCF_977035675.1 Penaeus japonicus | reverse complement strand
GAAATTGATAATAAATAGATAGCTGAAACTAATATGAACATTAAATAGTAACAAGTTATTTAAGTATAACAATGATGATAATAACAGTCAAAGTAATAATGTGATATGGGAAAGGATAATAGTGAAGATATCAGTTACCTTGCAAGAACTACAGAGGTGATGTAAATAATTATATGCCATTAGTTAAAAGTTATAAGCTATATAGACAAAAATAAAGCCGTGAATCCTACCGACTCCCGTTGGGTTGCATCGCAGAGGCGGCTTGACATGCCCAGTCCACTGTGTGGTCATCGATTTTGCTGATTATCAGCTCTAACTTCACCCCCTCAGGAAGTGGTTGAAGTAGTTCCTTGTTGACTACATACGCAGGCAAGTGTAATCCTGGATGAAAATAGCCAGAAAACATGTCGATACATACAGTAAAGAGTAAAACTTTTATTAAAGCTCAAGTGAGCCCCAGTCATAATGATTGTAACTAAATGTAACTCACTAAAATTAGCAAGAAGTGGAAGGTGGGTCTTCACTTCTGACAGGTAATGGCAAAGGGAAAAGTATTGTTCACTATTCGCCACTGATATCCGCAGATCTTGTAGAGTCTTGGGAAACATCTTCACTGCAACCGGGGTCATCTGACCGTGGAATCTGTACATCGGACATCTGTGAATGACGATATAATTTCTAATAGGACCACAATGATAACAATAACAAAAGTGTCCTGCTCAGAGTCAAATAGGGGTGGGGTTATAATATCAGTCTGTGAAATAGTATTTCATACCGTTATAATTATCATTATTGCTTTTGTTAATCGTCATTATGTTTATCTTTATCATTGATTTTTTTTTCAAATTATCATTGATTTCTTTTCTCAAATTATCATTGATTTTTTTTTCAAATTATCATTATTATTGTTATCATTACTACCACTCTTATTATTGTTATTATTGGTAATAATAACATAATTATGGACCATCTAGTGAAGGTGGGGTTCAAGGGTGATTTTCTTGTTAAATTGTTAATAGTTAAAGGGGCAGTATGGGCCAGAAGAGTGCTCTTAATTTCGAGATAATTTTGGGATTGAATTTAATATAAAAAAAGATCACCGTCACTAGGCCTTCCTAGGAAACCAACTGAGCAATAACTCTTGGTCAGACTTGACCTTGGCGAGGAAATGCATCGCATATATTTACCGGATTAGGTTAGATGCGCAGAAACAGCTTTGATATTCGTATTTCATTTACTTCATCTTACTTCATATGATACCTCTAATAGATGAAAGGATAAACACAGTAGGAAAGGAATTTGTTCATTTGTCATTAAACATTTTGTGCACCGTGTCTACGTCTACATATGAAAAAACAGCATTCCCTGTATAACGGAATGCATAATATGTTACAGTGCCTCACCCTTTATATTTATCTCGTATTATGATTGATTACCAGTACTTGGTGAGGTAGACTACCCGACCTATTTTCTACAAAAAGGTACACAGAGAATAATGCTATATGTTATTGGCATTACCGACCTGAGGTAACTCAATGTGGTGACTAAAGTATGGGCCTCTGTCAATAAATCATCTTTCTTAGGATTAATACATGTATAAGGAAATATTTCAAATAATAGAGGCGGGCATCATACTTGGACATCATATTTGAAGTCAATTATGGGGTAAGCGAGGTTTTAACTATAATGATGGATTTATAGATAGTAAAACAACAACAGTAATAATAATAATAATAATAACTAAGATCATAAGTATACTTCTCTTTATTTTAGCAATATTATTGATTTAATGTTTAGTATCACTGTCACTATCATGTTACAAACTGTCATTAAGAAGAGAGAGAAGCACTAACCTGAGCTGTTGAAGAGTGCCATCCAGACTGCCTCCTTCTGGCTTTGGCTGCCTGAACTCATGATATAGAATCAGTCTTAGCATCCATTGTTTCTCTTGGACACGAAGTAGGAGTTCTTTAAGATGCAGAACTTTCATAGGTTCACAATCAATGTATATATGAACATTTAGTTTGTTCTTATTTATATGAGGGAGCAACGATGTGTAGGCTATTGTGCGGGCATGTGTTATCTTAATGCTTTTCCCAATAGGGATTTTTTTGGCTATCAGCTTACAAAGTGTTGCATCACATTTGGTTAATTCTAAGAGATCCAGCCATTGCTCTGAATCCTGAATTCCTGACTCTTGAAGCAGAAGAACTAACTCTTCAGCTCTGTCCTCTATGAGAGCTTCATCTCTGCAGTAAAGAATACCAGTCATATGAATGAGAATATTCTGTGATCTTTTGATGAGATTAATTTCAGGTTTAGCGGATGCCTCTTCTGCTATTTCTTCAAAGACACTGTAGATACTTCTAGCTGGAACCGGAGAGTCCAGTACCTTATCCACTGTATTAAGAATGGAGCGCACCTGATCTGAGGAACAGTGATTGTGCAAAAGAGCGGTCCTAACATCTGCTTTTGTCTTTTTCTTGTCTGGGTTGTGATC
>NW_028234424.1:40217619-40222619 GCF_977035675.1 Penaeus japonicus | reverse complement strand
CACCCCCCTTTCACCCCCCAAAGCGGACCCCGTTTGCCCCGGGGGGTCGGAAACCCCTGTTCCCCCCATGACCCAGCGGTCGGACCCGGGAAAAATTGAGCCAACGATGTTGACCCGCTCAGAGCTTGCCCAACCCCCACCAAAAAACCACACCTCCCCTTTTCACCAAAAACCCCCCTCCTAACCCCCTAAAACCCCTTCTCACATAAAACACCCAGGGCCCGGCCGCGCCCCAAAAACCAAAACCCACCAAAACCCAACCCCAAAAACCCCACCCCACACACAAAAACCACACACACCCACCACACAAAACCCCAATTTCGCGGGGCGCCAACCCCACACTCACACACAAACATCTCCCGCACAACCCCAACACACACACCACACACAACACACGCAGCACTCACGCCACGCTCCTAACATTTCACTGCTCACTATGACACACACCAGACCGACACAATCACCCCACACACACACTCTCTCCACCCACACACTCACACACACACTCACACACACACACCACTCCACACTCACACACATACTCACATTCACCCACACACTCACTCACCACACACACACCACGCCACACACACGACTACACACACACATACCCTTGAATCCACCGGATGTAACCCCTCCCAATGAAAGTAATGACCTACGTGCTGCCATGCCCACTGGTGACCGTATGAAGTTTAAAGAAGGAGAGATGAGTGCCCACATCCTATATATGCTAAACCGCCCCCCCCGCCAACTCGGTGCACCCCACTCCGCAAGGACGGTCACTCTCATCACCGTCTATCTCCGCCTCAACACACATGAGCAGATCAAACCTGAACCATGTCCTCCTAAAACCTGCAACCCTTACGAATATAATAACACTGTCTCTAATGCGACCATGACTCTATGCATAGCTATATACATAATTCTTTTTCTAGCCTCCAAAGGTGAATGCAGATAAGCTGTTAAACTGCTGGACCAGTATATACTGTTCTTGTATTGCGTGTCATAACTTGATCCGATTTGTGCTCTGGTGCCACAGCTTTGGCACCACAACCTCTGGGTGCCACTACTTCCGTGTTACAACCTGAACCTCAAGAATACCGGTCCCTGCTTTTCTACCAAACAAAGATACCAAATCTATATTATTGTTTGTGTTGTGTTCTGTTTAATTTGTTGCAGTAAATATTGTAAATATATGAGGTTTCGATATGACCCGTTTTGGCTTTTTAACCTCGAGTGGCTTAATAATTCCCAAGCATCCTACATAAAAGTAACCAAAGGGGCCAAAAAGACCTTGAATACTAACAAAACCCCCAGACAATATAAATCTAAATGTAATAAATATATATATCTATGATATATAAATATAAAACTAATATAATAAATCTATAAATAATAATATGTGTTGTGTGTGTATATATATATAAATATACTATAAATTATATATATATAAAAATCTAAATCTGTATATATATATGTATCTAAAAATCTGTATAATATAAGTTCACAATATGTAACTATCTAAATGTATATCTATAATTATAACTATGTCTATATATGTAAATACAGCATATCAATAAAAGCCAAATGAATATGTAAATATATTAAACAATTATGGTATAAATATACCTATAATAAAACATATACACATATCAATATATATATATATATATAAATATCTAAAGTAATATAAATAAATCAATATATCTCAAAACTATATCTTTACACACACCCACATGCACAAACACACCCACACCACCACACACACACCCACACCCCCCACACACCCCCAACTTTCCCACCCCCACACAGACACACACACACACACACACCACACACAAAACACACACAATAAATATATATTTTTATATATATAAATATATATATTATAAATATAAAATTAAAAAATATAAAAAATACAAAAAAAATTTTCCCATATATAAATATAATAAAATTATAATATATTGGTGGGGGTGAATAATAATAATTTATATATATATATACTTTATAAAAAGTATATAAAATTTTAATATATTTTATATTTATATATAAAATAATAAATTTTATATATATATATACATATATAAAATATATAAAATATTTTTTTATAAATATAAAATTATAAAAAAAATAAATAGTAAAAAATATAAAAACAAAACCACACAAACACACACAAACACACACACACACACACACATATATTATAATATTTAAAATATATACATATAAATTTATAAAATATATATATATATATATAAACAAAAAATTACAAATATACATAAATATATGCATAAAACTATAAATAATATATAAAAAATAAAATATATAAAAATATCTATATTTTTAAAAATTAAATAAAATATAAAAATTTTAAATAATATTTAAATGTAAAATATATTTTATATATAAAAAAAATAAAAATTTTAAAAATATATATATATAATATATATAAATATATTTTACATATAAATATCGGGCACGTATATATATAAAATATATATATATATAAAAAATTTTAATTATAAATAATAATATTTTTTAATAAATATATTTTATATAATATATATATAAATAATAATAAAGATAATAAAGATGGATATTAAAAAAAAAATTTTTAGAATAAAATTATCACAAAATATTTGTATTAATGTATAAATAAATAAATAAATTATTATATATATATTGAAAAATAAAATTTTTTTATATGAAAATCCCGTGTGTATATATATATTTATAAATATATATATATATTTTATATATTTTATATTTTAAATATTTTATATATATATATATATAAAATTTAAAACAAAATATATAAAAAAAATTTTTAATAAATATATAATAATAAAAAATATATATATAAAAATTTTTAAAAAATATAAATATATAAAAATACATTTTTTAAAATTTTATATAAATATACTTTTCTATTTTAATATAATAAATAAAATTATATATAAAATTTTTTTTTAAAATAAAAATATAAAATATATATTAAAATGTATTTATAAATTCATATTTAATATATTTTTATATAAACATAATATAAATAATATATATATATAAAAATTTTAAAATAAAAAATTTTAAAATATATAAAAAAAATGTACATATAGGGGTTATATAAATACATAATTTATATACATATATATATAAAATAAAAATATATATAAAAAATATATATATATTTATAATATAATAACAATAAATATATATATTTTAAAAATTTTTATAATTTTATATATTTTATATATATAAATAAAATAATATATATATATAATATATATATTTTTGGGGTTTTGGTGTGTGTGTGGGGGTTTGTGTGTGTGTGTGGGGTGTGTGGTGTGGTGTTTAAAAAAATTTATATATAATAAATATAATTTTATATATATATATATATTTTTAATTTATAAAACACACAAACACATACACACACACACAAACACACACACACACACACATACACACAAAAAAATACATATAAATATAAAATAAAAATTTTATAATTTATATATATAAAAAATATAATATATATAAAAATTATTATTTATATAAATGAATATAATAATATTATATATGTTTTTAAAAATTATAAAATATACAAAATATATATATTATATATATATTTTTTTTAAAAATTGTAAATAAACAAAAATAAAAATAAATTAAATTATATAAAAAATTATATATATAATATATTTTAAACCCATAAATAAAATTTTAAAAAATAAAAAAGTAAATAACCCATATATCCCCTTAAATAATATTTTAAAAACCATATAAAAAACATATATATATATACAAAAAATTTAATATATATATATATATAATACAAAATAAATAAATTAAAAAAATTAAATATATAAAACTATATTTTTAAATTTTAAAAATAAAAAATATAAATATATTATGTAGTTTATATTTTATCAAAATATTTCCCTATAATATAAAATAAATAAAAATTTTTATATTTTATTTTTTTTAATATTTTTAAAAAATATAAAAAAATAAAATTTTCATATATACACACACACACACATATATAAATATATTTTATTATAAAAATTAATAAAATAATATATTTTTATATATATATAAATAAATATATTATATATTATATCTTAAAAATATTATATATTTATAAATTTTATTTTTTTATCTATTTTTTTAAAATAAAAGTATAAAATTTAATTAAAAATAAATAATATATATAAAAATATATAAATTTAAAAAATATTTAATATAATATATTATATTATTTTTTTACAAAATTAATGTCATCTATATAAATAAATGTAAAAAAAAAATATATCTTATATAAATAATAAAATATTAAATATTTATAAAATATAAAAGTAAAGGAGAGAAGAGAGAAGAGAAGAAAAGGGAAGAAAGAGAAAAGGAGAGAAGGGAGAGAGAGAAGAAAAGGGGATAGAACAAAGGGGAAGGAAAATTAAATAAAATTAAAATTTAAAAAAATTTTTAAAAATTTATAAATATATAATAATAATATTTATAATTTATATATATATAATATATTATAAATATAATACAAATATATATAATATTAATATAATTTTATGGTATATTATAATATATATAATACATAATATTTTATAAATATACAAATAAATATTATGGAAATTTAAAATATTATAACATATATATATATATAGATAAATTTTATATATTAAATTTTATAAAAATATATATATATATATAAAAATAAATGTATAAATATATAATAATATATATATTATAAAATAATATATATATAAATAAAATAATATAAAAAAAAAAAGATATATATAAATTATAAATTATATATAATATATATATATATAATATAAAATAAAATGTATACATAAAATAGAAATTATGATATAATAAATAATATATAAATATATATATATATACATAATATAGAATATATATAAAATATTTTATAAAAATAAAATATATATATAATATATATAATATATATAAACAATTTAATTTTA
>NW_028234424.1:40197619-40205119 GCF_977035675.1 Penaeus japonicus | reverse complement strand
GTATTGGCAGTTTTTAATGTATATATATATATTATATATATATATATACATATTATATATATAAATATTATATATATATATAATGTGTGTGTGTGTGTGTGTGTGTGTGTGTGTGTGTGTGTGTGTGGTGTGTGGTATTCATTTATCTATATATGTATGTATATAGATAGGTATATAGAAATACATATAAAGCATTTTTGTATATAAAATTGTGCATGCACGCACGAATGATTTTTTTTTACTTATAAAAGATTCTAAATGATTTATTTACGGTCTCATCGTATTTAGAATATTGTATTGGATCAGATCATGTGACTCTATCGGATGATATAAGAGCAATTCAATATTTATGTCCTCATAAGAACGAATAATTAAAATTTATCAAAATATTTTAATTATAGCGTGTTCTAACTATTTAAATTAAAAAAAAATGACAGGGAAAGGGTTAAAGACTTTTCAGGAGTGTGTTGGAGTTACCTCTGTAGGTGCTAGGGCAAAACTAACCAGACTTTTGCAGAGGTGCACGGGACGTGCTGCAAAAGCAGTGGCATGTTGTAGTCTGATGAACCCGGAAGAGGGGTATAAAAAAGCTCTTGATATCCTCCAGCAACGTTTTGGAAATGAGTTGTACATAAAAGAAGCTTGGTTAAGAAAGGTTTCTGATGGACCTAACCTGAAAGCATCTGATAAACTCATGCTATCCAATTTAGCCGATGATACTAGAAACTGGGTTGAAACTCTCAAGGCACTGGGACACGATTCTGATATAATGTCAGACAAAGTCACTGAAGTTGTGAAAAGATTACCATTCCATCTCCAAAATCGCTGGAGAACAGAAGCTGTTAAGTACACAGAGAGTAAGTACATCTAAGTACATTAAGTACATCTCCATAAGAGATATCCAGGATTTACACCATTGGCAGAGTTCCTAGAACGAGCTTCATTAGAAGTGAATGACCCATTATTCCAATTTTTGGATAAAGTGTTAAAGCAAAACAAAGACAGGAGAATAACAAAAGGAACAAGTTTCAATGTGAGACTGGATGAGGAAGTATTAACTAAACCAGCAGTTGATAAGCGAAACACTGAAGTGTCTAATAAAAATGCTGCAAGTTGCTCTATGTGCAAAGGAAAACACTGGTTGCATGAATGTAGCCAGTTTATAAAGTTGACTAAAGAGAAGAGACTGATGGAAGTAAGAAAAGCAAAATTGTGCTTCAACTGTCTCCGGCCAAACCATACAGTAACAACGTGCAGAAAAGTCACAGTCTGTGAAGTAGACAATTGTGGTATGTGGCATCATAAATTGCTACATGATGCATTTAACAAAGAAGATGCATCTGAAAAAGCTGGCAAAGTTAGTTCTCAACCAAAAGTTAGCACAAAGAGTTGTGCCTGTAATCCATCTAAAGATTCCAAGATTGCATTGCCTATTGTAAAAGTAAAGGTAGGTAGTTTAGGAATGGATAACCATATTTCAACTCTGGCATTACTGGACCCAGGAAGCAATAGCACATTCTGTACAAAAACATTCATTGATAAATTGGGCATTTCAGGAAAATCAGTGACACTGAATATGACCACATTAAATAAAGTTGAAGATACTGAGGTTGAAGAGATAACCTTAGAAATGGTTACAGGTCGAAAGAAACAAACGATAGTCCTGGAGAAAGTGTATGCACTTAAAGATTTTCCTCCAAGCTTACAAGGTGGTATAACTTCACAAGTTGATGTACAAAAATGGAGACACCTAGAAAGTTTAGAGCTGCCAAATGTTAATGCAGAAGTAGTCAGCATAGTTATTGGCCAAAATTATCCACACTTGCTAAAACCTCGAGAAGTAAGGTCAGGAAAAGATAATGAACCATATGCAATAAGAACTGTGCTAGGTTGGGTAATTAATGGGCCTGTAGGAGATGATCCACACAGCAAGGAAGTATTTAATTACTTAATTCATACCATCCCAACATCAGATAGTAGTCTGTCAATACAAGTTGAAAAATTTTGGGCTATTGACGGGTGTGAAGATCCGAACAAGAATACCAGTTGTATGTCTAAGGATGACAAGGAAGTACTTAGCCTCTAGGATAAGTCGGTAGTGAAAAACAATGGACATTTTCAGTTACCTATCCCATTTAAGCGCAATCCACCTGAGCTATGCAATAATAGAAGCATGGTGGATAAGCGTCAAGAGTCTTTGAAGAAGAGGTTAATAAAAAATCCAGCCTTGTTAGATGAGTATAACAAGGAAATTATGAAGCTGGTTACGAAGGGGCAAGCTGAAGTTGTGCCCGATGAAGAAATTAATGCCTTTCCTGGACTTACATGGTATTTACCAATTTTCAATGTAAAGAATGAAAAGAAGGTTTCGACTGGTATTTGATTGTGCAGCGGAATTTATGTTCTACAAGGTCCTGATTTGACAAATAAGCTGTTTGGAATACTTCAAAGATTCAGAAAGGACAAAGGGGCAATAATGAGTGATATTGAAGCCATGTATTATCAAGTGAAAGTCACACCATCACACAGAAATGTTCTCCGATTCCTGTGGTGGACAGACGGAGATTTGTCTAAAGACCCAGAGATCTACAGGATGACAGTACATCCATTTGGAGGAATTTGGAGCCCAATTTGTGCAACATATGCTCTCCTACACACAGCTAATGACCAAAAGGATAATTTTGATGAAAGAACACTCACGATCATTCATAAGAACTTTTATGTAGATGACTTGCTTACATCCACAGAAACAGAAGAAGAAGCAGTGAACCTTAGAGGAAGCATAGCCAGTATGTTGAAGACTGGAGGGTTCAAGCTTACAAAGTGGACAAGTAACAGTAAGCATGTGCTACAAGATGTACCATCAGATGAACAAGCCAAGGATGTTAAGATGCAGTGATGTGCTTCGCCCCAGCCATCCCTCCAAGGGAATATACACAAGTTCCCCCTTTATCGCCACGAGGGGGAGGAGGCGCCGAGAGATGGCGTTGCCCTGGAGGGCCTACCGCTTACTCCCTCCCTGGAAGGAGGACCTACCACTTGCTCCCTCCCTGGAAAGGGGCCCATATAACCCCTGCGAGGCCGTGTTTTGGCAGCAGATGGCCTCTTGCAGATGAGCCCCTAGCTCGGCAACGCACTGCTCACAACAAGTGCCCTTTTGGCACTTGTTGTCTTTATTGGATTTTTTATTGAACTTTTGTGGTTTTATAAGGGTTGCGGCCATAGCTGAATTCATGGCCAGGCCAAGGAATTTTTTTGAATATAGAAGGAGAGACCCTTTGTGAATATATATAATAAATTATGATCGGAACTATTGATTTTATATCTTTCAAGACCTAATTTGGTAAAACACTGAAATGAAGAATGTTTGCCTGACTCTAGCCACGCCTGCTCGGCAATGTCCTGTGTAGGAACTCTTTCTTTCCACATACAAACTGACATACACTCATACACATAAATAACATACATTTTACACGTCTTCGACTGTCTCGCATATACACGGGTGCTGATCCCTTATCAGCTGGTGGCAGCCTACCCCTACACAGGACAGGATTCACGTTACCATAGATTCAATCGGGGATTTACTTTGGGGCAAGGGGAATCTTCTGATGAATCACTACAAAGAGTTGATTTGGACGAAGACTCTTTACCTGTGGAACATGCTTTAGGACTGGAATGGAATACTGTTAATGATACACTAGCAATAAGAATTCAAGAGAAATGCAGACCTCAAACGAAGAGGGGATTGTTAAGTATCCTAAGCTCAGTGTATGATCCCTTGGGGTTAGTAAGTCCTTTCATACTTATTGGTAAGAAGATTTTTCAAGATGAATGTCGATTACAGAAAGGCTGGGATGATTATTTCTCTGAAGAGGGCATGAGGAGATGGACCAGGTGGTTATTGGATATGGAACATCTGAAAGACATCAACATCGAACGATGTTTTAAACCTCCTGGTTTCAATGAAGTCAATTATCAAATCCATCATTTCTCTGATGATCTGAATATGCTGTGAGTTTTTTGAGGTTAGTTGACAGAAATAAAAACATTCACTGTGCTTTCCTTGCAGCCAAGTCAAGACTTGCCCCTATGAAGTCTACAACAACACCAAGCCTTGAATTAGCAGCAGCTACAACAGCTGTGAAGATTGATGAAGCTTTGCATCAAGAGCTTGGCTTGGACTTGATAGAATCAACCTTTTGGACAGATAGCATGATTGTTATACAATATATCAAGAACAAATCCAAAGGTTTAAAACTTTCGTCGCTAATCGTGTGGCATACATTCAGGGAAACACAGATATTAAGTAATGGAGGTATATTCCTTCTAAAGAAAATCCAGCAGATGATGTATCAGGTGGACTTCACGGTGAACAAATGAAGAGAAACCAACGATGGATACAGGGGCCGGAATTTCTTTGGAAACCAGAAGAATAATGGATACCACATTCAGATGAGAGCTGGTTGATGATCTAGAAGTTAAGAAAGTACCAAAATCTATTGCTGCAGTAAGTCAGGTTCATGAAAATGTCACGGACAAGTTTCTCGTGAGCTTCTCAAGCTGGTTCCGCTTGAAGAAAGCTGTGGCATGGATGCGGCGATTTGGTCAGTGGTTGAAACAAGGTAAACCAACTACAGGACTCAAGTATCCTATTACACCAAGTGAGATATGTGAAGCTGAGAAGGTTATCATATACTATGTGCAGAAGGAGTATTATGCTGAAGAAATTGAAACTCTTAAAAAGGGTAGTGGACACATTCAAAATTCAAGTACAATATACAAGCTTGACCCATTCCTAGATAATACATCACGTCTGAGAGTAGGTGGAAGGTTACATCAGGCACCAGTCTCTGAAGAGACAAGACATCCAGTCATAGTTCCACGACAGCATGAGATTGCCAAATTAATTGCAAAAGAGTCACACGAAACGACAGGACACTCAGGTCGTGAATATACTATGGCAAAGATCAGACAAGTGTATTGGATTCCTAGAGCTCGCCCTTTAGTTAAAGAAATGATAAAAAAGTGTGTTATTTGTAACAGATGCAGAAGTGTAGCTAGGACTCAAGAGATGGGAGATCTACCTGAGGATAGATTAACACCTGGAAAACCTGCTTTCACATATGTTGGAATAGACTGTTTTGGTCCTTTTTGGTTAAAAGGGGCCGGTCAAAAGAAAAGAGGTATGGTTGCATTTTTACATGCTTAGTAACTAGAGCAATACATCTAGAAAAGTTGAACTCTTTGGAAACGGATTCTTTCATTAATGGTTTAGTAAGATTCATGTCTAGGAGAGGAATACCTGAAAAGATAAGATCTGATAATGGCACCAATTTTGTTGGAGCACATCGGGAGCTTAAAGAGGCAGCATCTGACTTGCAAAGATCTTTCAAACTTCAGAATAAGTTACTCATGAAAAACATCAAGTGAGAGTTCAATTCACCACATGCGTCACAAATGGGGGGCGTTTGGGAAAGGCCTGTTAGAACAGTCAGAAATGTAATGAATATTGTAATTAAGAACCAATTAATTGATGATGAAAAGCTTGAGACTATCTTTTGTGAGGCTGAATCTATCGTTAATAACAGACCGCTTACACCCATTTCAGACGACCCCGATGACTTAGAACCATTGACTCCTAATCATTTACTCTTACTCAGACCAAGCTGCAACATTCCACTGACTAAGACTTGTAAGACAGATTATTATAGTAAAAGGTGGAGACATGTGCAGTATATTGCAGATCATTTTTGGAGAAGACGGATTAAGGAATATCTTCCATCACTACAGATTCGTTCTAAATGGTTAAAAATTACAGCTAACATAAAAGTTGGCTATCTTGTAATAATCATGAACCTACCTCAACCTAGGCATAGCTGGCCACTTGCTCGTGTCATCGAAGTATTCAAAGGAAAAGATGATCTTGTCCGTAGTGTAAGATTAAGGACAGCTACTAGTGAACTAGTCAGACCAATATCAAAGTTGTGTGTGGTTGAAGGAATCAAGGATGACATCAAGCTGTGATTTAAGAATAGTGAATTTGTTCATACATGTCTACACCAAAGTACATTTTGTTAATAAATGTTATTTGTATAACATTTAAGGGGCCAGAATGTTGTAGACATGATATGATATTTGCATGTACATGAACGTATAAATTAGATTTATAATAGTTTACCCTTAAATACCTCATTACGTTTTCTTTGCATATTCTCTGAATGATTAGGGAGACTATTTTATCTGTTATTCTACAATTTTAAGGACACTACAACATGTAAACATGTCAGAAAACATACGTCGATATTAATTTGTTTTACGTTCGTGGGAGTAGGGAACCAGCCATGATTGTGTACGTACGTCTCATGGAGCGTACTCTCCCTGAATATTTGATCTGTAGACTTAAATAAGTTATGACGCCAAAAAATGTAAGTTAGAATGATGTTTAAATGTATTAAGAAGCAATTGAAGTAATATAAGTTTATATATAAGTGAAAGATGATGTGATATTAGCCAAAGAAGACTAGGAGTTTTTGTTTGTTCGATTTCAGTTCGTACAGTGGAGTGAGAGGAAGACCATTCTACCATCTTCTCACACATATAACCTTGGTAACTTGATTTGGGACTTGAATTTGTGATTCCGTGGCTGCCGAGTGCCCGTGGGAGTTGTTCGTAAAAACTCGCTATCACTGTTCTGGCAAGAACACATAGGTAATGTCCATGACATCTCATAAGGTGTCTGGTTGAACAATTCTTTTACGGGTCGTGTAGCTGAGCGGTATCAACCGTGCCTGTCGATCTTACGGCGCGGGTTCGAGTCCCGGGCAGGGAGGTAAATATTTGTATATATTAAAATGCGTTACTGCATTCTACCATCTTCTCACACATATAACCTTGGTAACTTGATTTGGGACTTGAATTTGTGATTCCGTGGCTGCCGAGTGCCCGTGGGAGTTGTTCGTAAAAACTCGCTATCACTGTTCTGGCAAGAACACATAGGTAATGTCCATGACATCTCATAAGGTGTCTGGTTGAACAATTCTTTTACGGGTCGTGTAGCTGAGCGGTATCAACCGTGCCTGTCGATCTTACGGCGCGGGTTCGAGTCCCGGGCAGGGAGGTAAATATTTGTATATATATATATATATATATATATATATATATATATATATATATATATATATGTATATGTATATAAAGTGGTATAAAAGAGACTGAATATTTTCACAACACAAGAGATGTAATTGACGCGTTTCGTGTTACCCCGTCTTCAAAACTACATGCTGCATTAAGTAAACAGGAACATATATATATTAGTCAAGAGCTGACGACCCAGCTGATTCCCGTGACCTCTCGCTCGTTGTCCGCATGATAGACGTTGCCGCGACCTTCGATAATTTGAAGCGACCTGACGCTGTGTTCATGTTCTCCTCCGTCGCGATGTATGCAGCTTCCATCATTTTTCTTTTTAATTTATTTAATCCTTCATGGATCACTTTGGCC
>NW_028234424.1:40172619-40190119 GCF_977035675.1 Penaeus japonicus | reverse complement strand
ATATATATATATATATATATATATATATATATATATATATATATATATATATACATATATATATATATATATGTATGTATATATATGTATATATATATATGTTTATATATATATATATATATATATATATATATATATATATATATATATATATATATATATATATATATATATATTGCTTGGATATATATTTATCAATCATTTATTTATTTATCATTTTTTTTTATCTATTATATATAATTTATTATATATCATTCATTATATATCAATTATTGCAGGTCCACTTATTACGCGTCCATTTATTACACGACCATGTATACATAATTAATTATTTATCTATTTACTATACATTTATTTGTTGTGTATTTATAATAATTCATTAATTATAGGTCCATTCAATACACGTCCATCTATTACACGTCCATTTATTACACGTCCATATATTCCACGTCCTTTTACTACACGTCAATTTATTGCAGGTCCATTTATTACACGTCCATTTACTACACTTCCAATTATTACAGGTCCATTTATGACACGTCCATATATTACACGTCCATTTATTACACGTCCATATATTCCACGTCCTTTTACTACACGTCAATTTATTACAGGTCCATTTATTACACGTCCATTTACTACACTTCCAATTATTACAGGTCCATTTATGACACGTCCATATATTACACGTCCATTTATTACACGTCCATATATTGCACGTCCTTTCCTGCACGTCTATTTATTGCAGGTCCATTTACTACACGTCCATTTACTGCACATCCAATCATTGCAGGTCTATTTATTACACGTCCATTTATTACACGCCCATTTATTGCAGGTCCATTTATTGCACTTCCAATTATTGCATGTCCATTTATTACACGTCTATTTATTACACGTCCATTTATTACACGTTCATTTATTACACGTCCATTTATTACACGTCTATTTATTGCAAGTCCATTTATTGCACGTCCATTTATTGCTCGTCCGTTTATCATGTCCTTTTATTATACATCCGTTTATCATACGTCCGTTACATATATATATATATATATATATATTATATATATATATATATATATATATATATATATGTATATATATATATATATATATATATATATATATATATATATATATATATATATATATACATATATATATACATATATATATACATATATATATATATATATATATATATATATATATATATATATATATATATATATATATATATTGCTTTGATATATATTTATCAATCATTTATTTATTTATCCTTTTTTTATTCATCATATATCATTTATTATATATCATTCATTATATATCAATTATTGCAGGTCCACTTATTACGCGTCCATTTATTACACGACCATTTATACATGATTCATTATTTATCTATTTACTATGCATTTATTTGCTGTATATTTATATTAATTCATTTATTATAGGTCCATTCAATACACGTCCATTTATTACACGTCCATTCATTACACGTCCATATATTGCACGTCCTTTTACTACACGTCCATTTATTGCAGGTCCATTTATTATACGTCCATTTACTGCACTTCCAATTATTGCAGGCCCATTTATGACACGTCCATTTATTACACGTCCATTTATTACACGTCCATATATTGCACGTCCTTTTACTGTACGTCCAATTATTGTACTTCCAGGTCCATTTATTACACGTCCATTTACTGCACTTCTAATTATTGCAGGTCCATTTATGATATGTCCATTTATTATACGTCCATTTATTATACTTCCATTTATTGCATGTCTGTTTATTACACGTCCATTCATTACACGTCCATTTATTACACGTCCATTTATTATACGTCCATATATTGCACGTCCATTTATTACGCGCCCATTTATTACACGTCTTTTTAAGCAAGAGGTGTCAGAGATAACTGGCTTGTGGCGGCCAAGCGTTCATAGCGACGTCGCTTTTTGATCCTTCGATGTCGGCTATTCCTATCATTGTGAAGCAGTTTTCACCAAGCGTAGGATTGTTCACCCTTTCAAAGGGAACGTGAGCTGGGTTTAGACCGTCGCGAGACAGGTTAGTTTTACCCTACCGTTAACAACGTAAGGCATGTCGCGACAGCAGCCCCGCCCAGTACGAGAGGAACGGTGGGTCCGGACCAATGGTGCGCCTCTTGGTCGACAGGCCACTTTCGGAGGGCAGCCACGTCCGGCAGGTTTTACCCCTGAAAGCCTCTCAAGGGGGAAACCGCGCTGAGCGTTAAGCGACGTGATCGCGTGCGGCGCAACGGATCGGCGAGTGGTCTAAACGCCCTGTCAGTTTAGGCGGCGGACTGTGCCCATGCAAGAGGAAATCACGCGACTGCCACGGTCGAAGGGGGGAGGTCCTAGTCGGCGGCCAGTGGCCGCGGTGCGCGTTTAGCGGGTCTTCGCGGGCTCGCGCGGCGCGTCCGCGGTCGGTCGTCGCCCCGGAGTTGTAAGGGGGGCCTCCCTTTGGCAACCAGCTTCCTCGATAAAGAGTAAACCAGGTCCGGTGTGCCGTACCGAACCGTCTGCATACGACTGACTTGTCGGCTGGGGTGTCGTAATTTCTAGAGCAGGCTCCTCCTTTCCTGCGATTGAGTGAGACTTGTCCCCTTTAGTCGGAAGGTTTTGTTGTTGTTGTCGTCTTCCCCGCGAGCGGCGGGAGAGCGAGGACGATCGAGAGACAAAAGGAGCTGCGTGCGTGCGTGCATGCATGCATGCAGCGTCAACAGTCCCCTCCTCCTCCTCCAGTCCCCGCGCGAGGCGTAAGAACAACAACAACAACGACGAGGTGAAAAAAAAAGAGAAAGTCCGTCCGTGAGAGCAAGGGCGGTTTGATTAATAATGTAAAGTTTGTGATCGAGTGGAGCGCCTGCGCAGCAGCCTCTGTGCCGAGAAGGCCTCCTCCGATTTTTCTGCCGAGGGCTTAGTAGCCTTGCCCCTTTCCCTCCCCTCCCCTCCCCTCCCCTCTTTTCCTGGAAGAAACGAGGAGATTTTTATTGGGACTTGTGCTCTTGTTCTTGTTCTTCTTCTTCTTCTTCCTTCTTCTTCTTGATGGATTACGAGTGAGGGTCAGAAATATCTGTCTTGGCGGCCGGCCGGCCGGCCGGCGGTGGGAGGGAGAGAATGAAGAGAAGCCAGTAGATGGCGTGAGGCGGACGCGGAGCTACAGATTATACCCTATCAATATTGTCTTTGTTACGTTATATGATGTATATGTATACACCCATTCCATTCCATTCCATTGCTTTACTTTACTTTACTTTACCTACTTTGACTTTGACTTTACTTACTTACTTCCTGACTCTACTTCACTTCACTTCACTTCTCCTGCCTGGAATGGCGGAAGGGGGGGGGGGATGGGGGGGGGAGCCCTTACTCCGGAAAGGTGGCGGGGGGAGGGGTGTGTGAGGGGGGGGGGGGGGGGAACACAAGCCCGTACTCGGGAAGGTGGGCGCAAGCCCGTACTCCGGCTGGCGGGTGGGGGCGGCGAGGGTCCTTGAGTGGCCCTTCAATAGGGTCCAGGTGGGCGGGCCTTGGGCCCGAGCCTTTTGCACGGGTCCGGGGGGTCGGTTTCGACGGTGTTGTTGTGGTCTCGGGCCCTAACCAGCCGTCCGGATATATGTAGGGGGAGGCTCCCTTCCGGCCGCCGCCTGGGCCTTGAGTTTTGCCTCCTCCCGAGCCGCGGGTCCGGCTCGGGCCTCCTGTGGGTCGCGGGCGCCGGCTCGGCCTCGGCCCGAGGGGGCGCGCGGCGGTCGCGGGTGGCGGGCGCCTGCGAGCCGGGGAAACGGCGGTGCGCCTGTCGCGGGAGTCTCTTGGGGGGCGCCTCCCTCCTGCAGGGCTTGCCTCCTCCCGCGCCGCGGGACCGGCTCGGTGCGCCCGTGTGGCTCTCGCGGGCCGGCCTCGGCCCCCGTGGCCGGGCGGTCGCGGGTGGCGGGCGCCTGCGAGCCGAGGAACGGCGGTTGCGCCTGTCGCGGGAGTCTCTTGGGGGGCGCGCCCGGCCTGCGGGTCTTGCCTCCTCCCGAGCCGCGGGTCCGGCTCGGGCCTCCTGTGGCTCGCGGGGGCGGGCTCGGGCGCTTGCGCCGGGGCCGGCCGGGGGCGGCGGGCGCCTGCGAGCCGGGGAAACGGCGGTGCGCCTGTCGCCGGAGTCTCTTGGGGGGCGCCTCCCTCCTGCAGGGCTTGCCTCCTCCCGAGCCGCGGGTCCGGCTCGGGCCTCCTGTGGGTCGGGGGCGTCCTGGCCTCGGCCCCCGTGGCCGGGCGGTCGCGGGTGGCGGGCGCCTGCGAGCCGGGGAAACGGCGGTGCGCCTGTCGCGGGAGTCTCTTGGGGGGCGCCTCCCTCCTGCAGGGCTTGCCTCCTCCCGAGCCGCGGGTCCGGCTCGGGCCTCCTGTGGGTCGGGGGCGTCCTGGCCTCGGCCCCCGTGGCCGGGCGGTCGCGGGTGGCGGGCGCCTGCGAGCCGGGGAACGGCGGTGCGCCTGTCGCGGGAGTCTCTTGGGGGGCGCCTCCCTCCTGCAGGGCTTGCCTCCTCCCGAGCCGCGGGTCCGGCTCGGGCCTCCTGTGGCTTGCGGGCGCCGGCTCGGCCTCGGCCCCCGTGGCCGGGCGGTCGCGGGTGGCGGGCGCCTGCGAGCCGGGGGAACGGCGGTGCGCCTGTCGCCGGAGTCTCTTGGGGGGCGCCTCCCTCCTGCAGGGCTTGCCTCCTCCCGAGCCGCGGGTCCGGCTCGGGCCTCCTGTGGCTTGGGGGCGTCCTGGCCTCGGCCCCCGTGGCCGGGCGGTCGCGGGTGGCGGGCGCCTGCGAGCCGGGGGAACGGCGGTTGCGCCTGTCGCGGGAGTCTCTCCCGAGGCGGGTCGCGGGCCTTGGGCGGGCCGGGGTCGCGGGAGCGAGGAACGGCGGTGCGCCTGTCGCGGGAGTCTCTTGGGGGGGCGCCTCCCTCCTGCAGGGCTTGCCTCCTCCCGAGCCGCGGGTCCGGCTCGGGCCTCCTGTGGGTCGGGGGCGTCCTGGCCTCGGCCCCCGTGGCCGGGCGGTCGCGGGTGGCGGGCGCCTGCGAGCCGGGGAACGGCGGTGCGCCTGTCGCGGGAGTCTCTTGGGGGGCGCCTCTCTCCTGCAGGGTTTGCCTCCTCCCGAGCCGCGGGTCCGGCTCGGGCCTCCTGTGGCGGGCGCCGGCTCGGCCTCGGGCCGGGGCGCGCGGCGGGCGCGGGTGGCGGGCGCCTCCGAGCCGGGGAACGGCGGTGCGCCTGTCGCGGGGGTCTCTTGGGGGGCGCCGCTCGCCTGCAGGGTTTGCCTCCTCCCGAGCCGCGGGTCCGGCTCGGGCCTCCTGTGGCTTGCGGGCGCCGGCTCGGCCTCGGCCCGAAGGGGGCGCGCGGCGGGCGCGGGTGGCGGGCGCCTCCGAGCCGGGGGACGGCGGTTGCGCCTGCCGCCCGGTGCGTTCCCCATTCCAGGTGGCGCGGGCCTTGGGCGCGAGCCCGGGGCGCGGGTCGCGGGAGAGGGCGCCTTGAGCGGAGTGCGGCCGTTCATCCGTGGCCAGGTGGGCGGGCCTTGGGCCCGAGCCTCCCGCGCGGGTGCGGGTCTTGGTTTTGGGCGGGGTTGGTGCGGTCCCGGGCCCTAACCAGCCGTCCGGATATATATAGGGGGAGGCTTCCTCTCCGGCCGCCGCCTGGGTTTGGCGGGCCTTGAGTTTTGCCTCCTCCCGAGCCGCGGGTCCGGCTCGGGCCTCCCCGTGGCTTGGGGGCGCCGGCTCGGCCTCGGCCCGAAGGGGGCGCGCGGCGGGCGCGGGTGGCGGGCGCCTCCGAGCCGAGGAACGGCGGTGCGCCTGTCGCGGGAGTCTCTTGGGGGGCGCCTCCCTCCTGCAGGGTTTGCCTCCTCTCGAGCCGCGGGTCCGGCTCGGGCCTCCTGTGGCTTGCGGGCGTCCTGGCCTCGGCCCCCGTGGCCGGGCGGTCGCGGGTGGCGGGCGCCTGCGAGCCGGGGGGCGGCGGTGCGCCTGTCGCCGCCTGCCGCCTTCCTTGGGGGATTGGTTTGATCCTCCTCCTCCTCCTCCTCTCGGGCCGCCGCTTCGGCAAGGGGCTTTCTGTGGCTTGCGCGGAGGAGCCTGCCGCCTTCCCGAGGGGCGCGCCTCCCTATCTTGGGGGGATTTGGTTTGTTCCTCCTCCTCCTCCTCCTCCCGAGCCTCCGCTTCGGCTCGGGCCTCCTGTGGCGGGCGCCTGGCGCCTCCGAGCCGGGGAACGGCGGTTGCGCCTGCCGCCCGGTGCGTTCCCCATTCCAGGTGGCGCGGGCCTTGGGCGCGAGCCCGGGGCGCGGGTCGCGGGAGAGGGCGCCTTGAGCGGAGTGCGGCCGTTCATTCGTGGCCAGGTGGGCGGGCCATGGGCGCGAGCCTCCCGCGCGGGTGCGGGTCTTGGTTTTGGGCGGGGTTGGTGCGGTCCCGGGCCCTAACCAGCCGTCCGGATATATATAGGGGGAGGCTTCCTCTCCGGCCGCCGCCTGGGTTTGGCGGGCCTTGAGTTTTGCCTCCTCCCGAGCCGCGGGTTCGGCTCGGACCTCCTGTGGCTCGGGGGCGGCCTCGGCCTCGGTCCGTGGCCGGGCGGTCGCGGGTGGCGGGCGCCTCCGAGCCGGGGGCGGCGGTGCGCCCGTCGCCTTCCCCCGGGGGGCGCCTCCTTCCTTGGTGGACTCCTTGGCTGGCGTTCTTCCTCCTCTCGGGCCGCCGGTCCGGCTGTGGCATGGCATGGTGTGGCGGGCGAGAGGCTCCTTCGTTGGTGGATTGGCTCGTGTTTTTTCCTCCCCTCGGGCCGCCGGACGGGCGGAGGTCCGGCCGTGGCGTCCAGAAGAGGGGCGCCTCCCTTCTTGGGGGGACTGGTTTGTTCCTCCTCCTCCTCCTCCTCCTCCTCTCGAGCCTCCGCTTCGGCGGGGGCCTCCTGTGGCGGCGCGGAGGCGCCTGCCGCCTTCTCGAGGGGCGCGCCTCCCTATCTTGGGGGATTGGTTTGTTCCTCCTCCTCTCGAGCCTCCGCTTCGGCTCGGGCCTCCTGTGGCGGGCGCCGGCTCGGCCTCGGGCCGGGGCGCGCGGCGGGCGCGGGTGGCGGGCGCCTCCGAGCCGGGGAACGGCGGTTGCGCCTGCCGCCCGGTGCGTTCCCCATTCCAGGTGGCGCGGGCCTCGGGCGCGAGCCCGGGGCGCGGGTCGCGGGAGAGGGCGCCTTGAGCGGAGTGCGGCCGTTCATTCGTGGCCAGGTGGGCGGGCCATGGGCGCGAGCCTCCCGCGCGGGTGCGGGTCTTGGTTTTGGGCGGGGTTGGTGCGGTCCCGGGCCCTAACCAGCCGTCCGGATATATATAGGGGGAGGCTTCCTCTCCGGCCGCCGCCTGGGTTTGGCGGGCCTTGAGTTTTGCCTCCTCCCGAGCCGCGGGTTCGGCTCGGACCTCCTGTGGCTCGGGGGCGGCCTCGGCCTCGGTCCGTGGCCGGGCGGTCGCGGGTGGCGGGCGCCTCCGAGCCGGGGGCGGCGGTGCGCCCGTCGCCTTCCCCGGGGGGCGCCTCCTTCCTTGGTGGACTCCTTGGCTGGCGTTCTTCCTCCTCTCGGGCCGCCGGTCCGGCTGTGGCCTGGTGTGGCGGGCGGCGGCTCTGCCTCGGGCCGCCCGAGCGCAGAAGGCGTTGCTCTCTCCGCCCCAGCGGGCCGACCTTTGGGGTTGCCGTGGCGCCTGGGCGCCCCTGCCTTGGCGTCCGCCTTTGGGTCCAGGCGGGCCTCCTCCCCTTTGGAGCCGCCCCGGTGGCGTGGGCGTTGCGGACTTTGCGGTGTTGTTGTGGTCTCGGGCCCTAACCAGCCGTCCGGATAAAGGTAGGGGGGAGCCGTCCGCAGCGTGGGCGGAGTCCTGGCCTCGGTTGTGCCCCGCCGAGCCGGCTCTGTCCTTAGTCCCCCCTGCTCTTCCAGGCCTGCGCCCTCCCCCTGAGTGCACAAGGACGCAGCGATTTTCGCCGAGCGATTGCGGCCCCTCTCCCCCTCGCTCGGTGCGCCGCGTCTCTTTTGCTCGTCGGCGGGCCGGCCAAACCCTCCCCCTCTCTCTTGCCTCGGGAGCGACTGTGGGCGTAAAAACCCCGTCTGGCCCACCTTTCACAGCAATAGCCGTGGGCTCGCGCCCTTCTGGTTGGCCCGAGGCCGCCGAGGTAACCAGTCCTCGCGCCGCCGACGGCCGGCCGGGCCCTGCCCTTCATATATGCGGCTGCCCCCCCTTCTCTGTTTCCGTTCGGAATTGTTTCCCGAGTGCCCTTCGCGGCCTCACCCTCGCGCGGTCCGCCCTTGGGTCTGTACTCCCGTCGGCCACGGCCGGTAACGCCGAGTTAGATCCCGGGTGTGCGTAACCTGCGACGAGAGGAAGCTCTTTCGGCAATCACCGTCTTTGATCCGCCCATGTGATTGACATGGTTTTTCCTTTTTGGAACTTGCTCGACGCTCGGGTGCCTTCCCCCCCCTTGCTGTCGGGCTGGGCCCACGCCTTGGGCGCTGCCCCTCCTCCTCCTGATTTTCGTCCCGCCTCTCCTCCTACGCGCGGGCTCTGCCCTTTTTTTTTGGGCTCGGCCACGGTATGAAGAATGGAGACGACGACGACTCCGCTGGCGCGGACATGGCCAGTTGGGATTGGCCCCCAAGCTTTTGGAGGGTGCGTGCTCTGGGGTGGGCCTTTTACTTGGAGGTTAGCGCCCGGGAGGGGGCATGTCGCGGCCGTGCTCTTTTGTTCTGGCCCGGCGAGTTCCCCCTTTTCCCCTGGTAGCGGCGCCGATAGCCCCTTTTTTGAACGCCCTCGAAAAACTCGCCAGCTCTCTCTCTGCTGCTGCCGCCGCCGCCAGCCTCCCGTAAAAAGGAGGAAGAGGTGGTGGTGGTGGAGGCGGAAGAAGAAGGCGGGGAGCAGTAGAGCTTGTGCCTCCATCGGTAGACGGTCCCCGTCTTCCGTCGCCGGCTCCCCCCCCGCTGTGGCGCGGGCGGCGGCAGCAGTGGCGGCGGCGGCGGCGGGTCGTTGACGACTGGTGTGCTGTTATTGCTATGTGCTACCTGGTTGATCCTGCCAGTAGTCATATGCTTGTCTCAAAGATTAAGCCATGCATGTGTAAGTACAGGCCGACTTAAGGCGAAACCGCGGACGGCTCATTAAATCAGATACAACTCATTGGATCTCTGCTGAACCGCATTACTTGGATAACTGTGGTAATTCTAGAGCTAATACATGCCTTTGGACGTGCTCAGAGCAGGCTGACGATTGCTTACAGCCCGAATGGTCGTGCATGGAATGATGGAAGAGGACCTCGGTTCTATTTTGTCGGTTTTTCGGAACCCGAGGTAATGATTAAGAGAAGCAGACGGGGGCATTCGTACTGCGACGCCAGAGGTGAAATTCTTAGACCGTCGCATGACGACCTAATGCGAAAGCATCTGCCAAGGATGTTTTCATTGATCAAGAACGAAAGTTAGAGGTTCGAAGGCGATCAGATACCGCCCTAGTTCTAACCTTAAACGATGCTGACTAGCGATCCGCCGCAGTTATTCCCATGACCCGGTGGGGAGCTTCCGGGAAACCAAAGTCTTTGAGTTCCGGGGGAAGTATGGTTGCAAAGCTGAAACTTAAAGGAATTGACGGAAGGGCACCACCAGGAGTGGAGCCTGCGGCTCAATTTGACTCAACACGGGGAAACTCACCAGGCCCGGACACCGGAAGGATTGACAGAATGAAGGCTCTTTCTCGATTCGGTGGGTGGTGGTGCATGGCCGTTCTTAGTTGGTGGAGTGATCTGTCTGGTTAATTCCGATAACGAACGAGACTCTAGCCTGCTAAATAGTCGACGGGTCTCGTCCTCGCGCCGCCTTCCAGGGCGGCGACGAGTCGGGTCGACGGAAAGGTGAGAGTGCTCGCTAGCTTTTTTTGGCTGGCTTGCCCCCTCTCCAAATCGCGGTCCGTCGAGAGGGGCTCCGACGGTGGTGGTGGTGGTGGCGGCGGTGGTCTGCTGCGCGCGTGTGCACTGGCAGTTCTCCCCCCCTCCCCCCGCCCCCCTGAAGACCCCCTCCCGGCTTGGAAGGGCCCTGTCGAAGGTAATAGTGCAGCAGTGGATGTACTGTGCAATGACCCTCCTTCTTCTTTCGAACGCCATTACGGGGGGCTCTCGGGACGGCTCCCGACTCTCCTCCTCCCTCTGTGATAGGCTCTGGTACCCCTCTGTCTCTCTCTCGCTGTAGGAGGGAAAGGAGGCGGGTGGAGCGAAGGTGGAGGCGCCGAACCCCAAAGTTAATCTTTTTCCCGCCCCCGCCTGGGTTACCGGGACTTTTCGTGGCCAGCTGGTGATCGACGACGTCCGTGTCGCGGTCTGTGCTTTGATTTTGTTTTTGTCAAACGAATTGTTTACTTCCCCTCGGCCCCCCGGTCGAGTGGGAGGCGAGCGAGTCGCGTGCGAACTCGAAAAAACCCTCTCCAAGACTCTTAACGGGGGATCACTTGGCTCGTGGGTCGAGGAAGACCGCGGCAAAAAGCGTAGTCTGATGGCTATCGCAATTGTCCCGTGATTCCATCGACGTGTCGAACGCACATTGCGGCGGCCCTGTGCCTTCTTCGAAGGACGGCCGCCACCCTCCCTCGAGTGTCGTGACGTTGCCTACCAGGTAGACAGTATGGACGGCTGCGGCGGCCCCCCCGCCGCCCGTTCTCCGGTAGGCCGACACAGTGTTTCCGTTGAGAGTGAGGCGAAAGATCGCCGTGCGTGGGCCTCCGTGCCGCCCCAGAAAGCTGGCGAGGTGTGGAGGCCTGCTAAGCACCATGGGGCCCGTCGTCCATTAGCGGCGCGCGAGCTGTTGACCTTGCCGTGGGTGCGAGGCCGGGGGCTCGTCCCCCTTTGCCTTTGCACCGCTAGGCGCCCTGAGGAGTTCGCTGGACTTCCGAAGGAAGGCGCTCGGGAGGAAGGTGTGGGAGGTTGTTCTCCACATCCCCGCCTCGCTAAAAGTCCCTTGTGTTGTCCAGATGTTCCCTTAAGACCCTTTTCCTCGATGAGCGATGGTTCGCCGGGCGGCGCGCGGGCGGGTCGCAAGACCCCCGCCGCCGCCCTCCTCCTCCTCCTTCCTTCTACCCAGGGGATGTAAGCCAGAGAGGTTCCTCCCCTCTTCCCGGCCAGCCAGCCAGCCAGCCGCCGGCCTCTTCTCTTTTTGCCGCTCCTCCTTCCCCCCCCTCCGCGAGGGGTCTCTCTCTCTCTCTCTCCGTCTGCCGCCCCCTGTGACGGCAAGGAAAAGAGGGAGGAGGCTCTCTCAAGGGCTCGGAGGGTGCGTGTGCTGGAGCGCTTTGGAAGCAGGCAGGCAGGCGAGCAGGCAGGGCTGGCCAGGCCAGACCAGTGTCTGATGAGAGAGATGTAAAGAAAAGGCTTTAGCCGGCTTGGGCCGGTTATTCCTTTGGGTTGAGGAGCCAAAAGTCTCTGTTGGCGGGGTTAAGGCGCTGCATAAGAAGGTGTGGGCCCTGGGGTTGGGGCGAGGCCGCATGGCGCGCCCCCATACGTCCAGGTGTTCCCATGACCGTCCTTAACCCCCCACCTCCCCGGCTGGGCGGAGGTAACCTGTCGCCAAAAAAAAAAAAAAAAAAAAAAAAACATAAAAAAAGCTACGGCTCTCCTCGTCGGTAGTGGACGACTAGCCGGCTAATCTCAAAAGGGCGGCGGGAAGAGACGGCCGTGTCTCTCTCCCGTTACGTCCCGTCCCCCCTTCCTTGACCAAGATGACAAACCCGCTTGGAAGGCCTAGGGTGTTCGTCGGTCTCGGTTTTGAGCGTGCTACGGCGCGCGCGCGCGCGGGCGATTGGTTTGGGTCGAGGCGCTGCATAAGAAGGTGCGGGCCCTGGGGGTGGGGCGAGGCCGCGAGGCGCGCCCCTATACGCCCAGGTGTTCACTTGACCGTCCTCCCCTACCCTTCGCACCAGAGGGAGCTGACGCAAGAGAGAGCGAGCTTGGTGATGATGATTGATGATTGATGATGATGACAGTGAGCGGCGGCAGGAGGAGTTTTTGGCTTCCCAATGTCTGGGTGAGAGAGCGAGCGAGGAAAAAGCGAATGAGCCATCTTGGACCCTCTTCTTTTGTGCCTTGGGCGGCCGATTTTCGGCCGGCGAGAAAGAAGGGGGGAGAGCGAGCGAACGAGTCCCTCGCATGCGAGCTAGTCGCCGGCCACGCCGCCGTTGCGTGAGCCCGGGGCGTGCTACAGCCGACGGAGCAGCAGCCGCCCCCCCCCACCATGGAAGGACTGCGCTGGTCTTGTCGCGTTTTGGGGGCTCGCTAAAGCTCTGTGAATGCTTAGGTTAGGTTAGGTTAGGTTAGGTTAGGTTAGGTTAGGTTTAGGTTAGGTTAGGTTAGGTTAGGTTAGGTTAGGTTAGGTTAGGTTAGTTAGGTTAGGTTAGGTTAGGTTAGGTTAGGTTAGGTTAGGTTAGGTTAGGTTAGGTTAGGTTAGGTTAGGTTAGGTTAGGTTAGGTTAGGTTAGGTTTAGGTTAGGTTAGGTTAGGTTAGGTTAGGTTTAGGTTAGGTTAGGTTTAGGTTAGGTTAGGTTAGGTTAGGTTAGGTTTAGGTTAGGTTAGGTTAGGTTAGGTTAGGTTAGGTTAGGTTAGGTTAGGTTAGGTTAGGTTAGGTTTAGGTTAGGTTAGGTTAGGTTAGGTTAGGTTAGGTTAGGTTAGGTTTAGGTTAGGTTAGGTTAGGTTAGGTTAGGTTAGGTTAGGTTAGGTTAGGTTTAGGTTAGGTTAGGTTAGGTTAGGTTAGGTTAGGTTAGGTTAGGTAATATTAGGTGTTGAGAAAATATGGACATTTTACTGATATCAAATTTGGACCTTGCAAAAATTGGACAATTGATAAAAATCAGACATTTTATAAATGTTACAGTTGGACTTTATAGAAAATGGACCTTGTATAAATTGTGAAAATGAAATCTTTTTGGGATGTACTTGTAGAAAATACTACATATATGTATAGATACATATATATAAATAATTATATGTACAGAAAATTATTGCTTGGGATAATAATTAAACTTTTGAATAAAACTTGTAGAATAGAATGATGATTTAAATGATAATAATATAGATTCGTTATAAAACGATATTAAACTTACACATTATATCTTTATTTTTCTGTATACATACACATATCTATGATTTCTCAAACAGTTCAAGAAAATGAAAAAAATGGACATTTCAACTTGTCCATTTTTTCATCATGGACAAGTTGATTTTTCTTTTTTTTAAGAAAATGAAAAAAAATGGACATTTCAACTTGTAAAATTTCAGACTATGATGAAAAAATGGACAAGTTGATTTTTATTTTTTTTTAAGAAAATGAAAAAAATGGACATTTCAACTTGTAAAATATCCTTTGCATATTCATATTAATCTTTTATTTTACTAACAACTCCAGTTATACCAAAGTTAATAACCTAAATATTTTTATATAAATATGCATTGATGATCAATACTAATTGTTTTTTCTCTTTATTTTTTTCAGATAAACATGATCATATAGATGAGAGGCGACTATGTAAAGTGTGCATGACTGATGAAGTAGATATAGTAATTCTCCCCTGTGATCATATGGTCTGCTGTACTAATTGTTTATTAACCCGGTCGAAATGTCCTATATGTAGAGGGGTAATTGAAAAAGTTGTTAAGCCAATTTTACTTTAATAAAAATATTACAGACAGTTGTAGACGATTATTATATTTTACTTGATCAACCCATTGTTCATTCAAGAAACTTAATCATATATATATATATATAAACTTTAAATAAGATATTGTATGTAACATTGGATGAAATAAATATTCACATGTAATCTAAACCATATATCAATATGAAAGTATTAAAATAAAGTAGATACATAATAATATACTCTAGTCTAACCCAGAAACCTTATTTTTATTTTACTTGATTTGCTTATCAGTATATCAATTGATATATATATATATATAACATCATTCTCAATATATGTATTTATAATAGGATTAACTTCTATATAATAATTTGATAATATTGAAACATTTTTGTAACATGCAATACGTATATATATATCTTACTGTTCATCTATAGCAAACAGTTGATAATTTAATCCTGTCAATATATATCGACACATATGCACTGTTTTTAGTAAAGATATCTTTTCATTATCTAGTTTTGCCGAATAAGTTTGGTACATCTTCACTTTTTCCATTAATTCATCACTATGTGATTTCATCTTTATTATAGTGCTTTGAGCAGAATCAAACTTAGCCTTCAAATCTTCATTCATTTTTTTTAGCTCATTTACTTCTTCTTCATTACCAATAACCATGATTCTGTTTACTGGTCTATAGGGCGCAAGATATGGATCTTTAGAGTTTTTGTCTTTAGCTGATTCTTGGGTTGCTGATGTTGTTGTTTCATTTTGAGGATCTTGTTCTTCCGAGCGTTTGAGCTTTTTTTTAGCTGATTCTTGGGTTGGTGATGTTGTTGTTGTTTCATTTTGAGGATCTTGTTCTTCTGATCGTTTGCGCTTTAGGTTGTCTTTAGCTGATTCTTGGGTTGGTGATGTTGTTGTTGTTTCATTTTGAGGATCTTGTTCTTCCGATCGTTTGCACTTTAGGTTGTCTTTAGCTGATTCTTGGGTTGGTGATGTTGTTGTTTCATTTTGAGGATCTTGTTCTTCCGATCGTTTGCGCTTTATGAGGATCTTTGGAAGCTGAGATTTGATTTGTGAATTAATCGACGCATGGCCAGGTATCAGTTTGAGGCTTAGCGAATCGGTAACTAAGGAACCCCTATTACTCCTCTGGTTAAAGGGAGAGGGTGATACTGTTGTTCCGCTTGTAGTCGATACAGAGGCATGAGACATAGGTACGTTTTGCAAGTACGCTGAATTATCGACAGAGTCATTAGAATAATCAAAGTCAGTCATTTCTTACAATATAACGCTTATATCTTATGTACCCTATTTACTAAGGAACTCCTCAGGTTAGGACTCGGAGTATCACCGAAATCCCAGGTACAGTTATTCCTTTTTCTTTTTCTAAGGTCGTATATTAACTTTCCAGCCACACACAATTGCGCACATCAATCTGTTTATGAAAAAAAAGACAAGTATTATGATTACACCAACATAGTGTTTATATATATTCACATATGTATATATAGATATAAATACACCTATAATCAACTAACCAATAAATCCTCAACTTTTGTCAGAGCAGAAATATAGCCTTGGTAGCAAAGTATAAACTAAATGAAGATGTGATGAATGTTCTTCTTTTAACAGATATATATATTTACTCTAACCCCCCAGCGCTAGTATGAAAATATCACATGTGTTGTCTTGCAATTTATCAGAATAGTAAAACTATATATCAGTGTTGTTATTATATAACGTATATAATATTTTTTTTTTATTTATTCAGACGGACTTGGAGACTGGTGTCATCACTTGTAAATGGGTGTTGAGCTTAATGAAGCATATGTTAAGTTATAAACATTGCTACAATAACCATTTTTCTTTTTTATAATATCTTGAAATCTATATTTATATAAAAAAATTGATTGTCCATTTTTTCCCAACGACTTAGGTTAGGTTAGGTATATGGAATATTTGGACATTTCACCGATGTCAAATTTGGACTTTGCAAAAAATGGACGAAAAGTAAATATTGTCGGAATTTTGTTAGGTGTTGATAAAAATTGGACAATTCACCGATGTCAAATTTTGGACATTGTAAAAAAATGGACGAATGGAAAACTGCTGAGAAAAATCGGACATTTCATCGATGTCAGATTTGGACATTGCAAAAAATTGGACGAGTGGTAATTTGCTGAGAAAAATCGGATATTTCATCGATGTCAACTTTGGACAAAATAAATAAAGATTTCATTAGTATTATGAAAAATACTATCTGGTAATTTCTTGTATATATATATATGGATATATATATGGATAAATACCTGTTACATAATGATTGAATCCTTCTATTTCTTGTACATGTATATTAAAAAAAAATGGACATTTCAACTTGTAAATTTTTGGACTTTGGAAAAAAATGGACATTAGTTCAATATGAACATTAGTCCAATATAAACATTTCAACTAGTAAATTTTTTTTGACATTGAAAAAAAAAATGGACATTACATCTTGTAAATTTTTGGACATTGAAAAAAAAATGGACATTAGTCCAATATGAACATTTCAACTAGTAATTTTTTTAGACATTAGTCCAATATAAACATTTCAACTAGTAAATATTTTTTTGATATTGAAAAAAAAATGTACATTTCATCTAGTAAATTTTTTTTTGACATTGAAAAAAAATGGACATTTCATCTAGTAAATTTTTTTTTTGACATTGAAAAAAAATGGACATTTCAACTAGTAAATTTTTGGACATTGAAAAAAATATGGACATTAGTCCAATATAAACATTTCACCTAGTAATTTTTTTGACATTGAAAAAAAATGGATATTTCAACTAGTAAATTTTTGGACATTGAAAAAAATATGGACATTAGTCCAATATAAACATTTCACCTAGTAATTTTTTTGACATTGAAAAAAAATGGATATTTCAACTAGTAAATTTTTGGACATTGAAAAAAATATGGACATTAGTCCAATATAAACATTTCACCTAGTAATTTTTTTGACATTGAAAAAAATATGGACATTAGTCCAATATAAACATTTCACCTAGTAATTTTTTTGACATTGAAAAAAAATGGACATTTCAACTAGTAAATTTTTGGACATTGAAAAAAATATGGACATTAGTCCAATATAAACATTTCACCTAGTAATTTTTTTGACATTGAAAAAAATGGACATTTCAACTAGTAAATTTTTGGACATTGAAAAAAATATGGACATTAGTCCAATATAAACATTTCACCTAGTAATTTTTTTGACATTGAAAAAAAATGGACATTTCAACTAGTAAATTTTTGGACATTGAAAAAAAATGGACATTTCAACTAGTAAATTTTTGGACATTGAAAAAAATGGACATTTCAACTAAAAAAAATGGACATTTCAACTAGTAAATTTTTGGACATTGAAAAAAAATGGACATTTCAACTAAAAAAAAAGGACATTTCAACTTGTAAATTTTTAGACATTGAAAAAAAAATTGGACATTTCAACTAAAAAAAAATGGACATTTCATCTTGAAAAATTTTGGACATTGAAAAAAAATTGGACATTTCAACTAAAAAAAAAGGACATTTCATCTTGAAAAATTTTGGACATTGAAAAAAAATGGACATTTCAACTTGTAAATTTTTGGACATTAAAAAAAAATGGACATTTCAACTAGTAAATTTTTGGACATTGAAAAAAAAGGACATTTCATCTTGTAAATTTTTGGACATTGAAAAAAAAATGGACATTTCATCTTGTAAATTTTTGGACATTGAAAAAAAATAGACAAGTTAATTTTTCAGATTATTTTTTATGATAAATAATTTGGATATTTCAACATAGAAACATATATT
>NW_028234424.1:40167249-40172519 GCF_977035675.1 Penaeus japonicus | reverse complement strand
AACACAGCGGATGCACTTTACATCTGGAGCATATTGGAAGTTATATTCTCACAATTTTTAGATTGATTGAAATATTGGTTACTGAAAAGCACACGCGTGCAATAAAAAATAATGGCATTTCCACTCCGTAAATTATTACTGGAGAAATACTGCTTACAGGCATGGAAAATTAATGAGATGATTGATCATAATTGAAATTATTACATTGAAATGCCTATTTAATATGAATTTTGTGTGCTGTAAGGCTTGATTTTCCGAACCGTTTGAATATGACGTCACGATCGAACCCGTTGGCGAGAATCCGCCTCGAAATTTCCCGCCAAAACTTATCGCCTTTGAGTTGTCACTCTCTTCTTATATTCAAGGAATAAATTCCATCTAGTTCAATTGGTACTAGATATAGATTATTTATTCATGTTTCTCATTTTCATTTTTTGATTAGCAAAATATATCAAATTTTTGGAGTTATAAATCCGTAGGAAATTTAAAAAAGAGTGGGGACTCATGCAGGGTGTGGCAGGGGGTCAAAATGCAATAAGTGAGTAACTGGCAATTCCTTTCTGAAGACCTGTAGGCGCTTTAATATTTTCGTCAATTTTATTAATCTGTCCTTTCATTCCTGAAAATTGCACTCTTACTTCCATGTCAGACAAGAATGGGGGTCTTTATAGAAACAACAGGGTTTCACAACAGGCTTTATTTGACAAACACTGTGTAGAATAGAAATAAAATGGCTATTTTGCGTAATTTACAAAAAACATAATCATAATACTAACGTTTTCCTATACTTCTATGCTTTTGTCTCGCATTTGAAGTGACATGTACAAATGCGACATCTCTAAAACACTCTGTGAATCCTCTGGTGTGTCTTCAGATTACCACTTACATTAAACCTTTTCCCACACTCAGGACACTCGAACGGCTTTTCTCCCGAGTGAATCCTCTGGTGTTTCTTTTATCCCACACTCAGAACACTCGAACGGCTTTTCTCCCGAGTGAATCCTCTGGTGTGTCTTCAGATTACCACTTACATTAAACCTTTTCCCACACTCAGGACACTCGAACGGCTTTTCTCCCGAGTGAATCCTCTGGTGTTTCTTCAGATTATCACTTACATTAAACCTTTTCCCACACTCAGAACACTCGAACGGCTTTTCTCCCGAGTGAATCCTCTGGTGTGTCTTCAGATGACCACTTTGATTAAACCTTTTCCCACACTCAGAACACTCGAACGGCTTTTCTCCCGAGTGAATCCTCTGGTGTGTCTTCAGATGACCACTTTGATTAAACCTTTTCCCACACTCAGAACACTCGAACGGCTTTTCTCCCGAGTGAATCCTCTGGTGTTTCTTCAGATCACCACTTTGATTAAACCTTTTCCCACACTCAGAACACTCGAACGGCTTTTCTCCCGAGTGAATCCTCTGGTGTGTCTTCAGATGACTACTTTCATTAAACCTTTTCCCACACTCGGAACACTCGAACGGCTTTTCTCCCGAGTGAATCCTCTGGTGTGTCTTCAGACTACCACTTTGATTAAACATTTTCCCACACTCGGAACACTCGAACGGCTTTTCTCCCGAGTGAATCATCTGGTGTGTCTTCATATGACCACTTTGCCTAAACCTTTTTCTACAATCTAGACACTCGAACGGTTTTTCTCCTAGATGAATCTTTTGGATATTTTTCAGCTTACCGTTTTCAACAAATCTTTCTCCATTTTCAGAACACTCGAACAGATTTTTCCCATTATGCATTAACATATGTTGCCTCAAGGTATCAACTGTTTTACACATGTAATCGCACTCCGAGCACTTATTGTTACATCTATCGGATTCTGGCGACAGTGACGCCTTTTGAGTGGCATATTCCATGGGTGCCTCTCCTCGCAAAGCTTGTTTAGGTGTGCCAGTGCTTCCTCGCGTGGCGCATGCCAATGCTGTGTCAGTGTGAATGCGCTTTCTGCACACGTTTAGGTGACGCATTAAGTAGTCTTTAAAGCTGTATACTATGCTGCACCATTCACACTGGCGATCTGAAAATACAAAATGGGGAGAGTTTAAACACTTAAAACAATTAAGAAACTTCAATACACACATGCGCGCGATATATATATATATATATATATATATATATATATATATATATATATATGTATATATGTATATATATATATACATACATATATACATATACATATATACATACATGTGTGTGTATGCGTGTGTATGTATGCATAGGTACACACACACACTAACGGAAATACATGATATATATATATATATATATATATATATATATATATATATATATATGTATGTATATCTATTTATTTATCTATCTATATATATATACATATATATATGTATACATTTATATATGTATATATATAAATATATACATTGATATAAACACACACACATATATGTGTATATGTATATATGTATATATATATATATATATATATATATGTATGTATATAAATATTTATATATACATATGTATATATATATATATATATATATATACATATATACATATTTATGTATACATGTATAAATATATATATATACATATATGTATGTATATGTATATATATACACATATATACATATATATATATTTATATTAATATATATGCATATATGCATGTGTGTCTTTTTTCTTGTGGTGTGTGTGTGTGCGTGTGTATATGTTTGTGTGTCAAGCGAAACAATTTATCCCTGAAATATCACTATATGATCTCTGACGTTTCTCGACAAAAAAGTCTCTAATGAATTTTATCAATATATTAAGAATGTTTTATACTACCATTTAGAGGTAAAAGACATTTGCAACATTTGCAACATTTGCAACAATTTTTACCTGCATACCTTTAAAATCCTTCTCTGCAAGTTTCCACTTGGACGGCTCTCTTGACAGGCCTAGATCCTTCCCGTAACCGTCTCCGTACCAGCACATAAGCTCGCTTCCCCTGTTCATAATATATATATATATATATATATATATATATATATATATATATATATATATATATATATATATTATTACCTATTAATTAACGCTCTATGACAAAAGAACAATTAGGCAAAGTAGAATTCATTATAAGATTACACTGACCTGCTAATTGTAGAATCTGTCCTGTAGTAGATTTGCCCCTTGAACTGAAATGCGGATAGGTTGGTCTCAGCTTCTGTCCTTGAACAGTTCACGTAACGCATCCAGTTGCTAATTGCGCAGTCCACAGCATCAATACATGTATTCCTTGTGCCAACACTTCGGATCTACAAAGTACAGGATGTTGAAAAATTGATCACGCATTTGTTAATGTGGATTCTTCACTTAAAAGTTTTGATGGTAATTCTGCCGCATAGCCATAATATGTTATCCTGATATAGTGGTTCCAGCTACAGCGGCTATTTTGGTGGGAAAGGGAGCGGCACTGCGTCAGTGATCACCGTGGCCTCCGCGCCCCTCGGCGCCTCGATAAAGGCCAACAAACCTTCGCACGTGTATTTTGGCAAGACAGAGCCCGTCGACCCCCAGGCGATTTACCTTAATATCAGAAACAAGACTAAACTCTATCTTGACAATATATGTGGTGGAGCATTTGGTTGCCTTTGCCGAAGCGATTTTGGCGTAGATGCCGCGATATTTGCCTGTTCTTACATTTATTTGTAGAGAATGCATGAAATGCAATCTATTGTTACCAGTGTCCTTCGTGTGATATTTTTTTTTTTTTTTAATTTCAAACCCTTTTCTGTTCTAACAGTCTATTTCACAAACAAATGCACATTTGTTTTCATGAAAGTTGAAGAGTAGCAGAGAACCATAAATTAGTTTAAAGTAATTATCAAAAAGGTGAATAAGACATTCGAGGCGACTTACCCAACTCTTCCATCATTTTGTATTTTCTGAGAATATTCTCGAAGCGCTTCTTCTCGATCTCCGGGAAGGACTGCCATTCTTCCGCCGTGAAGACTTGCTCTACGTCTTCCGCCATCGCGACAACGCGGCTCACAGGCGGCAGCGTGTGCTCGGTGTTCAGTGTCGACTTTCCGACTCAACGCTGCGAGTCGAACTGAAGGCGATTTTGCGCGGGTCTGAAGCCTGCTTGAGGACGTGACGTCATAATGACGTAGCGCTTTCGTCATATTCACACAATTGGTTGATAATAATTGTCGTTTTGTGTGTCCAGATATAAAAGAATAAAGCAAGTATATGCACAACCTCTAATTCAAAGTGTATGACTACGCGCTAATTGTGTTGAACGGTTTGAATTTCAGAGTCTAGGGAGTATGACGTCACGATCGAACCGTTCGCGAGAATCCGCCTCAAGATTTCCCGCCAAAATTCATCACGTTCAAGATAGCTTTTATTTTCAAGGATTTAAGTCATTATCTTCGACTGGTTATAGTGGGAATAGTTGTTTTTGTCAGAAAAATATATGGAATCACATCTTTCACGTGTGAAAATATAAAAAAGACGCCAATTCTAATCAGAAATAAAGAAGTTCGTTCAAGAATACTGGCGCATTCGTCTTATATTACGTTCGTTGACTTTATTGATAACAATCTTTCTATCCTAAATCTAATTTCATAATGACAATCTTTGTACCATAAAAGCACATTAGTGCATTAAAATAACATAACGTATAATTCCATAGACTTATGTAGACGTACAGTCATGAAAGGATTAACCTAAATACTTGTCTGGAAATTTTCCCTTTCTTCAAGAATAAGTTTCCATAGACATTTGGTTTCTTAATCTAGCAATGGCTCTTTTGGCTGTCTGAAATATAACGCTAGCATTTCATGATAAACAGCTTGGTTCAAATATACGTGATCATATGTTCATGTGTTAATCTATGTATACATGAGTTGAAATACCTCTGCTTTTCGAGTCAAAAGTAGTTTTCCAGACAAAATATGTATTAAAATATGAATTTTCGATATTGAAAAAAATGCGGTATTATCTTCAGATAAAAATATTATATGATAATGGATGATTAACAGTTATGTTAGGATTAAACTGAATTTGAATTTTTATTTTCCTTCAAGAGAGCATGTTCAAATTTCTAAATTCAAGAATGTGTTCATGAATATAAACACAGTTACCTCTAAAATAGAATAGTTTGTTAAAAAAAAGATAAAACTGAAAAGTAAGTACTTGGAAAAGAAAATCATTACTAGTTTTCCATTAAATATCTAGCTAATACCATGGTCTGATTTTTTTTAAACCCCATATCTTCAATGAGAAACAAGTAATAA
>NW_028234424.1:40158000-40163000 GCF_977035675.1 Penaeus japonicus | reverse complement strand
TCTTAGCAGCTCCTCCCCATGTCAGAGGAGCATACTCCATCACAGACCGGATCTGCGATTTGTAAAGAACCTCTCTTCCTCTTACATCAAGAAGCCATGAAATACGTCTCAGGGACGCAAGTTTCCTTGATGCTTTCCTCACGATGTTTTCAATGTGTGTTTTGAAGGTGAGTCCTCTTTTACCGTAGGTAACACCAAGTATTTCTACTTCATCTTCAGGTCGTAGTAATTTACCATCGAAGTATAGTTTGATGGTGGGTTGGGGGGTTCTGGTAACTACCATGAGGTGAGTCTTGTTTGGTGCAAACTTGACCTGCCACCTGTGACCCCAAGTTAGGATGTTCTTCAGTTTAGTATTTATGTGTGTTGCTGTCATTTCCTCATCTTCGGCATTGTAGGTAACCGACAGTGTGATGTCGTCAGCAGAAACAACGCTTGTGTTTCAGGCACTAGAAGCAGCAAGTCATTTATAAATACATTCCACATGAGGGGTCCCCAGAACACTGCCCTGTGGTACGCCTGCCTTGATAGCATGCTGTGTTGATTTCTTGCCATTCAAGACGACACTCAGGTACCTATTGGTAAGATAGTCCGTGAAGAGGTTGAGAATTGGTCCACCCACACCAATTCCACATAATTTCTCAATCAAGGCATCATGCCACACTCGATCGAAGGCTCCCTCGATATCCAGAGCTATCACAGCAGTGCATTGGTTATGGTCAAGGGCAGTGCTCCAGGTAGAAGACGTGAGCAGATGGAGATCAACAGCTGAGTGGTTTCTTCTGAATCCAAACTGTCTCGAGCACATCAGTGAGTGTTTGTTGAGATGTCCTGTTAGACGTGAACCAATTATTTTCTCTAGAACTTTACTGACAGCAGAGAGTAGTGCTACAGGACGATAATTTTTGGTTTCTGCTTTATTTCCTTTCTTGTGAATGGGCACGATGTTGCTGACCTTCCATTTCGATGGCCATTTTTGCTGTTGTATGCAATTATTAAACAACAGAGCAAGTGGTTTGGATAACTGTCTAGCACATCTTTTAAGTAAGCGTGGACTTATTTCGTCTGGCCCCACAGCTTTTGTCTCAATGAGGTCCTTCAGAATTCTTTCGACTTCTGTCTTTGTTGTCTTTATGTTGGTCAGTTTTTCCACTGTCATTATTGGTAGCATCGGAGATGGTCTGGCAGGTTCTGCCACAGACATTTTCTGTGCAAAGTGATGTGCCAATACCTCTACTTTTTGCTGAGTAGTGAGTGCCATAGTGCCATTTTCTGTGGCCAAGGGTGGAATAGCTCCTTCCCTGATTTCTCCTTGTTTTTGTTTGACAATATTCCACCATTGTTTACCACCAATTTGGCCAGACTTTAGCTTATTTTTGGTGTCTTTTTCCCATTGTTGTATGGCCCATTTCTGGATGGATGCCATTTGAGCCGCAGCCTGTCTATGGATATGTTTGTTATAGACTGTAGGGTTACGTTTTAAATTGAGCCATGCCTTGTACTTAGCATCAGATGCCATGCGGCACCTGGGCCCAAACCATGGCTGATCAGAGGGATAGGAAATATGGTCAACATGTGGTACGCACTGTCTCTGGATCTCAAGTAGGGTTGCTGTAAATTGTTCCACTTGCTGATCGACATCACCTCTGAGAATGTCCTCCCAGGATATGTGCGTCAAGGTGTTCCTGATCATTCCCCAATCAGCAGATTCCCATTTCCACATAGTACGGCTATAGTGCTCCTCACGAAAAAGTGCAAAAGAAATTGTTGTGAGTACGGCAATGTGGTCTGAAGTGCCTACAAAACCAAGTGGGGAGCAGCAAACTGTGTCTTCAGGGAAGTTAGTCACAACTGGATCAAGTGAGGAACCAGAACTATGTGTAGCAAAACTAACGTGGTTGTTGAGATCATACAATGCTAACATATCATCAAAGTTAGCTTGAATGATATGCTGATTGAGATCACCAACTATTATTATATTTTCACAGTGACTGCTCAGTAATAGATTATCAAGGTGGTTTACCAGGAAATCAACAATTAGCGTTCCCTGGGACAGGGTCTGTAACGCCCACAACAAAGGGTACCTTTGCCTTTGCTATCTATCAGTTTCCACAGGATAAGTTCCAAGTTGTCTGGAACAGGGTAATCAACAAATTGGATTGGTGTCAAGTTCTTGTGGCATAGTGCTTCTCCGCCTCCATTTGTGTTACGGTCCTTTCTGATCCATGATGAGTAACCAGGCACTTTGTCATCTAGAAAGGTTTCAGATATGAATATTATGTCTGCTTTGTGTTTTAAAATAAACAGATGTGTTGGTTCCGCCACATTGGTATGGAACCCTTTAATATTGGCAGACACTATTCTTATTTCTTTAGAAAAGCATTTGCGGTTGTGATATTTGCTGTGCTTGCGGTTGTGGTAGTGCTTGGTGGGCACCATAATTGGAGGGCACTGCATATTGTCGGAAAAGAACTTGATTATGCAGTGGTGGATAGGCTGTAGGTTGCGGTACCAAAAACTGTTGGTGCGCAATACTTTGTTGGTGCCAGTGAGCACGCTGTGCAGCTGTTAGGCTCTCTTGACTAGACTGCCTCACAGCCTGAATCAGCTCCTGCTGTCTCTGATCAGCCAGACGATGTCTGCAATTTTGTGTGGTATGATAATGACCCTTGCAGTAGTCACACACACTTGATTTCTGGGCAATCGTTTCCGGAATGTCCTTGGCGGTGGCACACTGGACATTTGTTGGTAGGCACGAAGTTTCTTTTGCGTGAGCTACCATGGAGTGTTGGCCTTTCTTTTAATTTTTGTTGAGTTTGCTGGCCACCTCCTTGGTTCTTATTAATTGCAGGATGGTGCACAAATTGACTTCTGCGTTCCTGTCCTTGCTTTCGTTGACCTTGGTATGATTGGCTGCTTTCTAACAGTGCGCCAGGTTTCGTTGATGTCTTTGTTAGCTTCCGATTTTTAGTTTGTTGGTCCGCCCACCATATATACGTTTCGTCACTTTCCTCCACTTGTTTCTCCCACTCTTCATCTATTTTGTTCGAGCGGGCAGTGCAGGCAATTGAGCGTTGGTGCGGCTCCTCAGTGTTGGCTTGTGTGGCCACCAGGGTGTCAATAACCTCCAGCACATCCACTATCAAGCTCCTTCTTTCTGGCAGACCGGTGATTATTCTCTTAAAATTATTTAACTGGCTTTTTGTTGCTGCTAGGTCACTGCGAAGTTTCCTGACTAAGTCTGCAAGAGCGTTTATTGGCAGGTCTTCTAGGCTATCCTCTTCGCTAGAGGCTTCAGGAGTAGGCTGGTCTGCTTCATTTCCCTCAGCATAAAACCTTATTGGATCTGTGATCCCTTGATGTGCCCTTAGCTCGCCTGTCTTCTCACAGTTGTATTCCTCTTCTTCCCCAAGACAGCTGTTATGGCAGTAATTCTGACACTCTGTCACTATACACTTCCTGTCTGTTCTTGTTAGCACTTTCCTGCCACAGACTGAGCACCACAAATTCGGTCTATAGCCAGGACGTCCTCCAGGTCGTTCAATTCTCCGATGGTGGCACCTCTCGGGAACCATCTCGCGCAGACAAACAATGACAGTGATGTGACGGATGCTAGGGCTGTAGTGGGACACGTAAGTCCGCTAAACGAGGTTATTCAGCACCTTGGTTTGACCTACCTATCGTGTACCTAGAATTAGCTGGAGTGGCAGGAAGAGAGCCTGCCTATAGTCCCTAGCTACTCCCTAAAAGAAATCGAAGCGAGATGTGATAGGAAAGTGTGCCTCACCTTGCCCAGTTGGCTCGTATCCATCTGATGGACCCCCTTGAGGTTATACCCGCGGGGTTCACTATACCAACTTATGGGCTAAAGGGTCTCTTCGGCAAGTACAAACTACAGAGTAAGAACATTAATTTCGCATATAGTGAAAGTACAAACAGTACAAATTACATTGAATAAGGTAAGAGTTAAACAATACAAACGGTACAAAGTATGATGCAATTAAAACACTTACACGTACAAACAATACAAACTGCAAATAAAATGCGTGTAAAAGAGTGAAGAAATCAAACAATAAAAAGTCCAATATAAAATACAGTAAAAGTAATATTACACAAAAGTGTAGAAAGATAAAGTAAGTAGGTCACCCTAGCGATTTTTTCCGATTCTTAATAACCGTTAAGAATCGCAATGGCAGTTAGGGTAGTTGGAGAGAGGGAGGGAGAAGTCACCGAGCCGTGTAAACATCCCCGGCAATCAGCTAGCCACCAAACATTGATATTTGTGATTTTATTGGTTAACTGCAACTATATTTTAATTGATATTGTTATTATGATATTCCCAGTATATTCATTGAAGAGTATACCAAAGATCATGCGAAAACTATAGCATGAACAGTGAGAATTATGCAAAAAATTACAGAGCTCCGGTCAGTAGGTCCGTATGCTATCGTTCTCTCTCTCTCTCTCTCTCTCTCTCTCTCTCTCTCTCTCTCTCTCTCTCTCTCTCTCTCTCTCTCTCTCTCTCTCTCTCTCTCTCTCTCTCTCTCTCTCCTCTCTCTCTCTTTCTCTCTCTCTCTCTCTCTCTCTCTCTCTCTTCTCTCTTCTCTCCTCTCTCTTCTCTCCTCTCTCTCTCTCTCTCTCTCTCTCTCTCTCTCTCTCTCTCTCTCTCTCTCTCTCTCTCTCTCTCTCCTCTCTCTCTCCTCTCTCTCTCTCTCTCTCTCTCTCTCTCTCTCTCTCTCTCTCTCTCTCTCTCTCTCTCTCTCTCTCTCTCTTCTCTCTCTCTCTCTTTCTCTCTCTCTCTCTCTCTCTCTCTCTCTCTCTCTCTCTCTCTCTCTCTCTCTCTCTCTCGTTCTCGTATATGTATTTGTCTGTATCTGTATGCGTGTGTGTGTGTGTGAATACATATCTATGGACACATGCTATATATATATACAGTGTCTCCTACTAAATGAATAAAGAATTATCTCCCCCTCTCCTTTCTCCCCTTTCCCGTCCCCCTC
>NW_028234424.1:40125500-40148000 GCF_977035675.1 Penaeus japonicus | reverse complement strand
TGCAGCATCCAGAAATTAGATAAGCTTATTTTATGAATGATCTTACAAGGGAATGATAATACAAGAAGGCATTGTAAATTATTCTTCTTTTTCTACTCAAGAAGCAGATATTTCCAGATATTGAGAAAAAGAGCTTAGTTAATTTTTTTCAAAGCCTATTTGCAGTTTATTTAAGTAACCTCTACTACTCACTGAAATCACAAAGCATTATATATTGACCAAGAATAATTTCTGCAAATCAGTAAGGTAAACCTCACACAAACCTCAGTAGACATAAGTTGTTGATTGCTGTGCTGTTTGAGTGATGCTTTAGGAATGAAATTGTTGAACATTAAAAGTAAACTTTATTATTCTAATCTTTTGGCAAAAGCATGATTGAGAATAATTGCTTTTCATGGTGTTTGGTATGGTACATCCTTCTTTTTTCAATTTTATTAATGCGAGGATATATATTTCTTGTTCGTTGTCATCGCATATTCTTACTTTACTCCAAATCTAAATTCAAAATGATGTTCGGTATTAGTCATTTTTCTGATGTTGAGGCCTTCTATGTGTGTGTGTGTGTGTGTGTGTGTGTGTGTATGTTTGTGAGCATGTGAGTGTGTGTGAGAGTGTTTGTGTGTGTGAGTGTGAGTGTGAGTGTGAGTGTGAGTGTGAGTGTGTGTGTGTGTGTGTTTGTGAGCATGTGAGTGTGCGTGTGCATGTGTGCGTGTGTGCGTGTGTGTGTGTGTGTGTGTGTGTGTGTGTGTGTGTGTTCAGGATGGGGGGTAAAGGTCATTGTAACAGACCTAAATTTGCACTTATGTCTAGTGACTCACATCAACTGTGATGTTTATGGCCAATAGACATTCATAGAGGTAGATGGACTTTGATTAAAATTTAATTCAAGTGATCCCATATAGTACTACACATCCATTATACAGTACATTTTCCACTACCAAGATTGCCCTGTTTTTGCATTAGAGTGTAGTGTGGTAGATAAGATTATCAGGAACAAACAAAGGAGCTAGTATAGCTGTACCCAACCTCCTCATTCCCTCCATGTATATATCAAAGTCCTTATATAATGATGATTTCATACGTTTCTCCTACTGAACAGTTATGGGTTTATAGGGAAAGGATTAAACATTTTTTGCATGGTAACATCTTTCATCTCTCTGTACTCTCTGTACATTAGTTATTTTTTTCAAACTTATGTACAGTCATCATCGTTTGTTGATTTTTCGTTATTTATATTTAGTCAAATTTTTAAAGTAGAATACACCATTTTGTCCCATTGTTTTGAAACCTGTGATATATCCCATAGCAGATCATACTCTCCAGATTCTTTGAAGTTTATTTGGATCAGATAGCCTGTTCCCTCATAATTTATCATTATACATGATATAAACAAAAGAAATTAAGCACTAGACACAATCCCTCTTTGGCTGTTTGTACTTGTTGACCTGACCCTTCTGACCGACCCTCTCTCTTCTGGTAATCATTTGTTTACTCATTGGCCATGCTGTTTGTACGTATATATGTTTCCAAACTGTGCTGGGATATTGGATTCAGGATTACCATTATATCTCATCAGTGTATATGAATTCACTGATATATCACTGTGTATATCACTGAAGATACTTACTTCACATTTCTGATATGTTATTTTTAGGGGTTCTTATTCAAGTTCCTTATTTACAAAGTATTGTCATTGGCTGTGTGTTTGTATTTTGCACAATTTGGGTTTAATGTTGTTTTTATTGTCATTATTATTTTTTTTTTTCAAATAGTTTACACTGCAAGTTCCTTTTTTTCAATCTTATCCATCTGCTTGACTACAAATACCTTTTTTTTTTTTCCAATTTTTTACGTCTTAGCCCTGACAATATTTTTTTTTCTTTCCTCCCGTCCCCTTCCAGACTTTCAATATGTGACGTTTGAGTGCCAACTATGGACGATGCTTTGCTCCAGCGGGTATGCAGCCTGGCCACTGCATTCCGCCAATCGGCTCATCTCCTCTTAGACCACAAGCATAAACTTTCATTAGGTGAGTATGGGGTTATTATTGCGATGAATAGGCACTTGTGTGAAAATTATTGTTGATGGTTTATATATGTGTGTGTTTGTGTTTGTTTGTGTGAGTGTGTGTGTGTGTGTGTGTGTTTGTGTACTATGGAAAAGAAGTGAATTTATAGGGTTAGGTCTTTCTTATTAATATTTTTTTGTGTTAATTCTGTCTTTACTTTTTTCTCCTCCCCTTCCCTCCCACCTTGTTTCTCTCAATCTTTTCTTTTCTTCTCACTGTCTCCTATTATCTCTCTGTCTCTCTCCCTCCCTCCCTCCCTCTCTCCCTCTCTCCCTCTCTCCCACTCTCCCACTCTCCCACTCTCTCTCTCTCTCTCTCTCTCTCTCTCTCTCTCTCTCTCTCTCTCTCTCTCTCTCTCTCTCTCTCTCTCTCTCTCTCTCTCTCTCTCTCTCTCTCTCTCTTTCAATCCCTCTCCCACTCTCTTTCAATCCCTCTCCCTCTCTCTGTCCTTCTCCCTCCATCCCTCTGTCTCTCTCCCACCCCGACTCTCCCTCGGCAAACCAGACACATGGACCCTCGGGGAAATCCAGGAGGCCTTCAGCCTGATCCTGGAGATGGAGCAGCACACCAACTTCCACGTGCTGCCTCCCAACCACCGCCAGCACCCGGCCATCCCTCACCTGCAGTTCATCTACGACTTACTCCAGAAGATCTTCGGCCTCCGGCTGTGGGTCAGGCACGGTGAGTCAGGTCTTGGGTGTTGTTATCATTATTGTTGTTATTGTTATTGTAATTATTATCATTATTATTATTATTATTATTATTATTATTATTATTATTATTCCTTGATATATCTTTATATATATGTCTTGCTTTATAAACAGCCATATTTTATATTTATTAAGATATATATGTCCCTACTTCTGTTATTATATTTGCACACACTTTTTATTCTATATATGTATGTATAGATTTTTATTCTGTATATATTTTGAACAGGTCTTGGTCTCCCACTCAATGAAACCATAAGTCTGAGATGCTTTCGCAACCTCCAAACCCTGGAGATGGACCACATCCCAGTGACAAGCATGAAGGCCTTGCAGACGCTTCGGCCAACCCTCAAGTCTGTCACTGTTGTCAAGGGACTTCAGCAGCTCAGCGACCTTTTCATCAAGTGTGGCGCGGACAAGGTAAAGCAGTGTGGATTTTTTTTTTTTTTTTTTTTTTTTTTTTTTTTTTTTTTTTTTCTTTCTTTCTTTCTTTCTTTCTTTCTTTCTTTCTTTCTTTCTTTCTTTCTTCTTTTTTCTTTCTTTCTTTCTTTCTTTCTTCTTCTTGTAGAATATTACTTAACTTTTCTTTTCTTTTTTCCTCCCTTGATAATTCTGTTATATATATATATATATATATATATATATATATATATATATATATATATATATATTTTATATATATGCTATATATAAATATCTTAATAATCTTTATTGACAGGCTAGTGAATTTGCCTGGGAGCAGCTACAGGAGGCAGTGTTGGCTCACAATCCTCTTCACAGCCTTGACCAAAGTCTGAAGCTACTTCCAAGCCTAAAGGTAAGAAAAGCATCAATGTACGCTGTGTGACTATGGGGTGCAGAAACTTCAAGGCTTCCTCTATAAAACAGTGCGTCATGAGTGATTGTCAATATCTCCAGTAATTTTTGTTTATTAATTTTTTGAAAGTCCCTATTTCTCTCATTTCTATACATCTCTAGTGAGTATGAAATATCAGATAACCTATTTTGAATACATTTAGGATGTACGTTATCTCCCTGCAGATATTAGATCTTAGCCATTGTGAGCTTGAGGAAGCCTCAGCGCTGGAGTACCTGCCGACGGTTACCATGCTGGACATCAGCCATAATAGGCTGCGGCTTCTTCCTCGACTGTCGCCCACGGCCACCTACTCACTCACCATTCTCATTGCAAATAATAACCTGATTTCTCACATAAGTGGTAAGTTTGGATGGCTTTGGGAAGACATCAATGAGCTTGGCTTTTGCATGTGTTTTTTATTAATTTCTCTTCTTCTGTATTAGGGGGAGGGGATGGTAGTGAGAGTATAGTATTTTGATAGTATTGTATGTTTAGATTACCTTGACATGCTCTTCAGATCTTTTTATGAGATTCTAAAGAGAGGGGCATGATATGAAAGAGAGCTTGCAATTGCAAAAGCCAAGAGCTAAGAATATCACATCCCCCCAGGCTTACACGACATGAGCAACATAGAGGAGCTTGACCTCCGGGATAACGTGCTCTGCATGAACGACGTGTTGTCTCCCATCGGTGCCTTACCACACTTGCGGATCCTCCAGGTGTCAGGAAACCCCTTCACCTGGGACATCAATTACAGGATTCACACCATCAGACTGATGAATCCTGCCACTGCCAATCACAAGGTAAGCCACGTTCTTCACTGCGCTAATCGTAAGCCATGTGATGGTTTCTCATTGGGTGATGCGGTATTTTCCGTACTTTATCACTGATTTATTTGTAATTATTAAGGATCAAATCATTTCCAGGTGCTTCTTGACAAAGAGGCTTTCACATCCCTAGAGAGAGCGACAGTCGGCATAGAGTCAGTCCCGGCCGGCTCTCCCTACTCCCCCGAGCTCGTCTCATCACTCTTCTCACTCTCATCCCTGTGTTCCCCTGTGCACCCGTTCCTCACCACCCCTGGCACACCCTCCATGCCGTTCCTCTCCCCAGAAGAAGCATTCGATTCCATTCAGCCAGCCTCCATGGGCTCTCAGCCAGCTAGCCTTGTCCACGAGTCAGTGTCAGCATCACTTAAAAGCTCAGGTATGCTTGCTGTTTGCCATGCTCCTTTTTCTTTAGTTTTTTTATCTCTCTTTTGATTTTTTAATGGATATTTATTGATGATCTATATAGCACAGTATAAACTCTTTTTTATATTGGTCCGTTTTAAAAACAGCAGAACCATTACATTACCACTTTTGTCATTATTCACTTTAGAAGACGGAAAGAATATGACGTTTTCCCAAATTCACTGAACACTTCATCTTTTTTTAGGAAATGGTCAGACCCGTAGGAGATCCAGAAAGAAGGTGACGAGACACATTGATATCACCGATCCCGACGAAGAGGAGTGGGACAGCGATAGTATCCAGGTGGCGGAAAACGACGGGTTCGATCGACTAGGACCATCACACGTGTCTTTGTTGGATGGTGCGTTCCCTCTCTAGTCACTGGAAAGCTTTCTTTCATAACAGTTTCTTCTCTGATACATTCTGACTGACAGCATAACAAGCTTGCAAAGAGGTACTGATACAAATGTCTCTTTATTAGGTGTGCCAGATCCTCCACCTCCAAGCCTGGCTATCGGTCACACTTTTCCGCCTGTGAGTGGCGACACAGTTTCCCAAGCTCTCTCCTCCCTAACTCTCAAGGCGGAAGTCAGGTACAGAAAGTGATGAAAAGCATTTTAGATTATTATTATTGTGATAATTGTTTGAAATATTAAATCAAATCTCATTTACTGGAGATTGTAGGTATTAGAAAGGGAGGTTTGTGAGAATTGTAGAAAAGTTTCCTAAAAGAGAAAAGAACATGAAATATATATTTTTGTTTGTGTGTTTTCTCAATAAAGAAAATTATAATTGAATATGTTTTAGCAGACCCGCTGCCTCTGAACAGTCGGACAAACTCCTAGAGGAAATCCTCCAATCAAAAACCCAGTCAGGGATTCAAGGGTCTTCCAGCGAGGATGTTCCGGAGTCAGCAGAGAACAGCAGCAAGCTGGAGAGCACATTGACGGGCAACCAGACAAGTTCTGTAGAAACCAAAGCAGCAGGAGTTGCAGACGAGCAAGAAAAAGACTGCGTGGATGTGGCCTCAAGCCAAGTTACTGGGGAGCAAGAGACGAACATAGAGGGAAAGAAAGACGACCAGAGCATAGAGTCCGGTCTCGAGTCCAGCTTCTACCGAGGCAGTTCCACCTTCTCGAGGCATTCATCAGAAGATCTGACACCACCTCATAGTGATAGTGAAGGTGATGGTGTGACGATAATAGTAGATAGCTTATTTTTAAGTACCATTAGAGGAATGCAAGTAGGAATTAATGTTTTGGATCATCGATATATGCATTTTACTGTAAGGAATTAGTTTCTTTGTTTTTTCATATAGAGACAGATATTCATCTTAAAGTAATCAAGACTGATTGCTGCATAGCTTACCTATCTTTCTTTATTTTTTTATTGTTTCCATTCCTCTCATAACTCAAGTAATATGAATGAAAGAGTTAAAGATATGTCATTTTGTTTCCGAGTGTTATGATTTCCTTTCCTAACTAAATCCGATATCTAATTTTAGTTTATAGACTTGTATTAAATCATTTCATGAATTCTGCTCCCTCACATTTAACAGACGAGAAGGATGACGTACAGCTAATCCTAGCAAAGAGAGAGATGGAAACGTTAGATGAAGGGAAACCTGCAAAAGCCCCAGCGGAAGCCAGCAGTGAGGGCGAGGTAGAGGATGAAGGAACGGAGGAGGATGCTTCTCTGCAAGATGTCATCCTAGCGATCACATCGTCGCACTTCAAGGAGAAGCACAATTACACAGCCAGAACACTGTATAAGGTGGGTTAAGAACTCATGAGCAGACATATCTGAGTCTCTCCAACTTGTGATGAGCATTGGTCACAAATTTCCTGGTGGCTTTGTTTGGTCTAACTCCTCTTATGGTGGTGAATGAAGAGGCAAGGGGAAACAAGTGGGCAGGAGAAGACATTTTTGCAAAAAAGTCATAGAATTTGGTATATGCTAAGGAAACATTTTGTGCAACCAGACAGACAGATTAATCAGAGATTATCTCAACTGCTTCCTCTTCCTGTTACCCTTATTGTATTATTATATTCTTTAGGTCATGAGTGTCATTTTTCAGTGTTTTCTCTCCTGGCAAACAGACTTGAAATTTTGTCATCAGAATAGATAAGTCATTTAGAATGTTCAATTTGTCAAAATTTTCAGCATTTATGGAATTTGAACTTTAGCTACTTACATTTATATGATAGTGTACATGCTTGTTTTCTTTAGATAGTTATAGTGTTAGTCCATATTAAAACATTATTTTATTGACTGATATGTAATCCCAATTTCACACATTCATGCAGTGGGAACTTCTATGCATTGAGAGTATGGAGCTGTTATCGACATCACCTCACAAGATACTTATTACATTTAGTACAATAAGACCAGCATATAAGACAAGAACATATGTGCTGGATCCAGGAGATTATCAGGTAAGAGGCTGTATAAAAATCTTTATTGGTTGTATTTTTTAATACCTGCTTCATTTACATAGAGATATTATATTAGCAAAGAAGAATGTAATATATAAGAAAGTAAGTCATAAGACAAAAAAGAAGCATGTAACTTAAAAAGACAATTTGAATTTATTCAAGAATTCTTACTTTATTTATCTAAGATCATATCAACCTAAACTTATTGAATTGATTATAATTAGTGCTAAAATAGTAACCACGCATACTTATGTGAACAATTTGCATGCACGGATATTTCTATTAATGCAAGCCCTGACCTGGCAGACTCTAGCGGCTGTACTTACACCAATCCTAGAGAGGAACACTCTTCAGGAGGTCCTCCACTCGGCCATGAAGTGCGTCAAGTGTGAGACTCAGTTCTCACGGGATCTTGCCCGGCAAAGTGAAGGTAGGATGAACGAGAAAAAGAGAGGGAGGAGAAAAGGAGTGAGAGCTAACTAGTGTGTTACTTTGGCATATGAAAGATAAGAATATGAAGAACTTTTTCTGTTCTGATTATGTGTGTGTATTCATTTTTAGAAACTCAGGTCATTTCCTCCCATGATATTTTTGTAGAATGGTAATGTTCTGTTTGATATTCAATGCACCTGCATTTTATCACTGCATAATCCAACAGGTACCCTCAAATGCCCAAATTGTGGTGGGGGAGTGGTTGTGAGAGCAGAGAACGTTGACCATCCAAACAATGCCTTCCGTGTGCAGGACGGACCAAGAAGCAGCACGCCCATCACTCAGGCAGTGGTACAGAACGCCCCCTCCACAGCTCCTTCCTCAGGTAAGTAAGGGCGCTGCAGGAGAAATTGGCGGGTGATATCACTGACTGTTGGCCGCTCAGAGTCTCAGCATTTGGTAAATTTAACAGTAGGATTGTGCTTTAGATACTCAGGAATTGCAGGGAAGCACTTGCTGCATTATGTTTAATGTCCTTGATTTCTGAAGAAGATGATTTAGTATTTATATTATCGTGTGGCTTTGTTTTATCAGTGTTGACTGACTTTGTGTGTGATGAGGATTATTTTATGTTCTTGGAATGATTCTAACACTATTTATTTATTGGGAAAACACATGTTCCATATAGAAATAACTAAAATAGTGTGTCAAATCTAGGTATAGTCCCCCCTAACGTACTTTGTAAAATAGCTTGCTTACAGCTAAGATCCACCCCTTGAGTATGTAGTTTCGTGTTGTACATTTGTTTATGTGGTACTTGAACCCCATGTTATGATTGATCTAGATCTTGCTTAACATTCTTTATGTGGTAAACAACCTTGTTGTGTTTTTTCCTTGCCCCACCATGAGCTTAATAGAATTTTGCTACACACAGAGTCTGATTCTTGCCCTGGGGAGTCCAGTGAGAGTGTAAGCGTATGCAGTGAAGCATCATCTTGCGTACGCCGGGAGTCTGATGTAGAGGTCATATCTAACCCGTCTGTGTCTAGCATTGAGGTCCTCAGTGAGCAGCAGATTATTCACGGTTAGTTTCCAGGTGCCAGTTGTGTGAGCTGGCTTGCTTGCTTGCTTGTTTGCTTGCTTGCTATTTCTGTCTTTCTTTCTTTCTGTATATGAATATATATATATATATATATATATATATATATATATATATATATATACATATACATATACATATACATATACATATACATATACATATACATATATATACATAAATATACATAAATATACATAAATATACATAAATATACATAAATATACATATATATACATATATATATATATATATATATATATATATATATATACATATATATATATGTAATATATATATATACATATATATATATATATATATATATATATATATGTATATATAGATATATATACATATATATATATATATACATATATATATATATATATATATATATATATATATATATATATATATATATAATATATATATATATATATATATTTTATATATATATATATATATATTATATTATATTATATATTATATATATATATATATATATATTATATATATTATATATATATATATAAAACACACCTATAGCCCTACATATGTTAATTTGTGTTTTGATCATATTATATTATGACTGGAAATAATTTATTTACATTAAAAGGTGTCAAAAATTATTTGAGAACTCTTATAATTGGTTAATTGTATTATTTACTGAAATAGATACATGACACTTTGATTTGCCTCAAAATTTGAGGCAAAATTTCCTTGGATGATTAATATGTCTCGTCAGTAGCAAAGTGGATATTAGTATTCAAAGAAACTGATTAAACCGGTATAATTTATTGCCACCTACAGTCTGGTTAAAAGTTGTGTAATCTTTAACCCATTCATGACGGGGTTATATTTGCGTTATGCCGCTCCCACCAGCTAGATAACAAGCACATGTAGTGACTAAGCACAAGATGTCTCTTGGCACAATGCCGCTCTGTGTCTATGAATGATTTTCACCCACCCGCTTCAACGGGTGATAATAGTAGATTTTTGCATATGTTTACATAGTTTTCATAAGTGAATAAAAATGTGTCTATACAAATGGGACCCTGTAATTATATACATATATATAACAATGCAAAACATGTTTTAAGGGAGTGAAATATTCACATGACATGATATCACGTCACCGAGCACCAATGGGTTAAAACCTTTCAACCTTCACCATGGCAGAAGATCCAATGAAACTAGGCCCATTGTGGCTGTTGAAAGGGCTCTCATGTTTGGTTAAAGTCCACCTAATTAAACAATTTACTGAAAGACAAATTAATCAATGTGATTAAGTGCTCAGTATTTACCTTCATAATAGTACACATCATATAACCCATCCGCTACAGCCTCACAGTGTTCAGACTTGCTACGCCCGCTATTATGATCTTGAGTAATGGGTGTTTCGGGGGATCCCTCCAAGAGAAATAAGAAATTACACTCATGTGTATGTATGCATGTGTACATATGTATGTATAGATAGATCGATAGATAGATATAGATATATATAACACCTATTGGAATTAATTAAGCATCAGGGAATGGGCTAATATGTGGTGGTAAATTTGTGAATTATTCGTGCAGAACAAATTGTAAATGAATGAACATAGGGAAAAATTGCTTACAAATGTAGATTTATGAATGATTCCTGTTTTCTGTGTGTTTATTCTGTTTCCTTCTGGGAATGATTTGAATATAATTGTGAATATTGCCAATGATTAAGTACTGACTCGAGAGGCTTACTTTTCGTATTAGTGAGTAAAATCAAACTTCCCTTCCGTTGTACAAACTGTTCTTCTTTTAGATAGTATGTACTTTGTGTTATGCGTTCAGTAAGTGTTTAGAAAGTGTATTTGAGGCTGATTGCCTGTGATAATTAAACTGCAGATGTCATTTTAGAAGAGGAGGGAGAGGAACAGAAACCGCCAATGCCTGCAGTCCTGAACACCGACGCTCGGAGCCCAGCCAATTCCCCAAGCATCAACCACAAGCCCGAACTGGTAACAAATATGCAAGAAAGCAGCTCATCAGGTATTTATGGTTGCCTACTTACAGTTGAGATTTGGATTTGCCGTTCGTGAGGTGTCCCTTAATCCGTTTTTCCTTCATTGACTTGTTTTTTGTTATTTATTTATGAGCTTAGGTAACCAATGTACTATTGTCTTTTTTTTCTTCTTTTTCTTTTTAAAAGTTATTTGTTTCTTTTTTTGGTTTTTTTACACATCTTCAACAGTACAACATGATAGCATAACCCCCCATGGAAAAGTCCCCTAACATTACATATGCCTTTACAAGGGAACCCTTTATCCAAGCTTATCCAACCCCACAGGATGTTAGTAGATTATAAGTTCATACATTTTGGGTCTTCCATAATCGCTTGGATGCTGTTATCTCTCCATGAAGGGTTAAGGAAAAATGTTACATGTTACTACATCTTTGTATAATCTTGGTTAAACAGATGTATGGATTAAAAAAAAAAAAAAAAAAAAAAAAAAAAAAATAGCTATTATAATTATATGTCTTATGAATTAACATCCATAGGAGGAGTGGTAGTGACTTTTGATTTGTAAACACTTCAATTTATTTGCACTTTCCAAGATGTTAAGGGTCCTTTTTTTATTTCTTAAAATTTTTATTATTATTATTGTTGTTCTTGCTTTCACATTCAAAACTATAAAAGATTTAAGTTCCTTTTAAGGATTTGATATCTGTATAAATAATTTTGGATGTAAGGTTAAGTTTGAAGTATTTCAGGGACTAGTTTTTACATGATATATGATTTTTTTTTTCCTGTTTTGTGTAAAGAAAGAGATTGGTTGTCAGAATTGTATATTATCAATGGAAACATATTTCATATAGAGGGATGTATTGTTGTGGGTAATAGCTGTTTGTACATAGTGTTTTTTCTACCCAAGATGTCTGGTGCAAAGGTTAAACTAATCTGCTCTGATAGCCAAAGCAGAAAGATCATTTGAATTGGCTTTTGTGCAAGACACATGTCTACCCTCTAATAACCTGCTAAAGCCTCAGGTACTCCCCCTTTCCATCATTTCCTCAACCATAAGATAGACTTACTGGAAAATAGAACATGGAGAAAAATGACCCAGTAGAGCCCTAATGAAGGGAGGAATCCATGCTCTTTGAAGGTTTGTAATTAAGTGGGGAGGGGGGGGGGGAATAGTAGGTGAACTGTAATGAACTGTTCAAGAAAGAAACACTTACACTAAGTTGTAATCCATTGAGGCAAGTATGAAATAGAACAACAATAAAACGAAGATGATGAAAATAGTGAAAGAAACTTGAAGGCTAAGTAACTTGTAAAATACTAGTAGTCGTAACTATATAAACTGTAACACAAGTAGAGAAAAATCAACTCGGATTCAAAAGTTAAGTAGAAGAAGACTGGGAAGGAGTTACAATCATTGCCGCGCTGGGGAAATCCTTGAGCGCTGATTCACATATGATTTCACAAAGCCAATGTGCCCACTTCGCAGATCAAACTACTATAGGAAGTGTCAAATTCAAAACAAAGCAAGTGTTTGTTCTTAGCTATGAATTATGGAATTAAAGTGGTCAATGCTGAAGAACCTGAAGGACCAAATAGTGTTTGGGATAAAGAGTGGGAAAAAGCTGCTAATACTTTCAAGAAAGGTATGCTGTGTGTGGTCATCATTGCACTCAACTCAGCTAAAGGAATATGAAAGGAGAAGAGTTCCAAGAATCCACAAAGAAATTTTCTATCTTTGGGTGAAAGAGATAATCACACCAAAGACATCAACAATATGGAGAGTACAATGCCAGCTAAGTCTGCAAAAAAAAAGAGATGATGGATAGCGATAACTGGAGTGAACGCCAAGACTCCCCAGATCGGTTGCAGGTTCCTGAAAGTGAGTATTTGAAGACTGGCAGAAGGAGAGAGGAGCTCCATTTTGTCTTCCAAGAATTACCAGAGGTCAACTCATCCATTTATTAGAAATGTAGAGTACAAGGATATAATCAGCAACAACACAAAGACCTAATTCCACAAGACCAGAAAAGAAACGGTACACTAACCTCTTTGATGAGACAGGGTGGGATGGAAGAAGGAAATTGTAAAACAAAGCAGGGTAGAAGAAGTAAACATGGTTTACCCAATAGCAAGACACGAGAAAGAATGGAGGGAGGACAATCAGGTAGATAAGCTGAGGGTGATAGTTGCAGTCGACCACGACACTTGAAACTCCCTCTGCATGAGAAAGTCATGGATACAGGAAAGGAACGAAGAAAGGATCCATGGAAAGTACTCTGATCATAAAAGATGTTAAAGAGGGAAAAGTCCTACGCTTTGTCAAAATGGGAAATCCTCCAAGGAGTAGCATAGAACACTGGACACAATAAATTCACGGATACACTCCGAGGCGGAGGTTTTAATTTTTCTCTAATATCTTTGCCATTCCTTTTCTTTTCTTTCTTTCCTTTTTTTTTTGGGGGGGGAGGGGGGGTCACTGTGCAACCATTGACTACTCATTTGATATTATCAATTAGGTTGTTATAGGAGATTTCACTAACCTTTGCACCAGACCTTGAGGAACCAGAAAATTCTGTATTATACATGATTTTTTGTGTGTAATTGTGTGTTTTATTTATTTAATTTTTTTTTATATGTATTGACTTGAAGTGTTTGTACAAGAAGAGAACCCTGTTTATTTTTGGGGGTTAATATACTATATACCATTGAATGCATAACATATACTGAATGGCAACAGCATGAGAGAGAGAGAGAGAGAGAGAGAGAGAGAGAGAGAGAGAGAGAAAAGTGATCATAATTTCTTTCCCATTAAACCCTTCCTCCTTACCTCCCCCTCCCCCTCTCCCAGGTTCCATGACGGGGAGTGTGTGCACCACGTATGAGAAGACGGGCTCGGTCCCCACCTCTCCCCTGAAGCTGTCCTCCCAGCAGCCCCAGATTGACACGGTAGATTCTAAGGACAAGGGAGAGGAGAGCGCCAATGGTATGCATCAGCAACAACATTATCGAGCCTAATCCTTATTTTTCTTAGTTGGGAGGGATGTTGAAACTCAAGGATCATTGTGGCATGTAAGGGTTTCTTTTGACTAGAGTATACACTGAGCAAGTCTATGTGTTGATAGGAGTGTTCAATTCATTTTGAAAAGTACGAGGGGTTTTCACTGATAGCATCATAATGCTTGCAGTAGTAACAGCATGCACTTGAAAGTTTTATGATTGGTGTGCATTGTTCAGAACCTAAGTCACACATCTGTTCCTATTACAATTCAGTGAAATTTAATGTTTTTATATATATAGGGACTACTGTCATCTTTCCCATTTTAAGTGGAAATTGGTCTCAGAATAGGAATATATGTTGTTATCCTGATATTGAGTAGTTGTTTTCCATATATGAAAACGATATAATATGGTTAATATTTTCAGAATGTAGAGCCTCTTAATTTTATCTGCTGGTGTTTAGAGTCTTATTACTGCTGAATGAATAAGGGATTATTACATGCAAAATGTAATATATAAATATGATAATGATTTTAAAAATCAGAGTAGGATTTACCGGAAGGCAAAATAACCTTAGTTCTTGTCTACCTATAGATTCATCGAACTTGTTGTACAAAACAGCAGAATCGTCTCTGCAAGTGTCAATGGCAATAGCAAGCACGTCACCTCACTCTGCTGGAAGCTCACCTCGTCTCCTTAGCTCAAGCTCTACCAGCATAGGTAAGCCACTGCTGCTTTTTTATTTTCCATTTCTTTATCGAGTAGCTGTAGATTATCCTGTTGTTATACTGATTTATGATTTAATCAATTTGTCACTCCATGTGATTCAAATCTGAGAGAGGATCTTGCGTGCTCTCCACTTTTATATCTCACCGTACAACTTTTCCTCGCCAAGACACGGTCAAGAATGGAAACTCGTCCCCTACCCTCCATCACAAGGGAGTCATGACGAGCATCCAGGATTACAGGACTGTGAGCGAAGGGGAGGAGCAGAAGAGCTTGGCGTCATGGGTGCAGTCCTTGCTACACACACTGACGGGTAATTTTTTTCTTTTTTCTTTTCTTTCTTTTTTTCCTCAACCCTTCCCTTTCTCTCTCTCTCTCTCTCTCTCTCTCTCTCTCTCTCTCTCTCTCTCTCTCTCTCTCTTTTTCTCTTGTTTTCATTTCTTTTTCTTTTATTATTATCATTTTTGTTATTATGATTATTATTATAAGAACTGTCTTGGTAATGATATGATATACTGTATAATTTAATTGAGGTTTCACTAAGGCGAATTTTGAGCCATTCATGAAAGTCCCTTCATTTTATACCAGACTTTTGCATCAGAAATTGAGGACAGAGAGTAATGATAGTGATGGTGATACTATAGTATTAATACAGTGATAATTCAATATTAATAATAATGCAATCTTTGGCAGGCTATTACTGGCCATGGTGGGAAGAGGTAGAAAATGCGGAAGGTGTGGAGAAGAGCGTCAACCCCATCCGCTACTCGTACGAGGACTTTGCTGACGTGGATCACCGGCTGAAGCTCCACTGTGAGGTCTTGCTCTTCCATGAGCCGGGGGAGCAGCTGCTGGGTTTAGTGAAGGTGAGGAAAGGTTTGGTTCCATACGGTAGATGCTTGTAAGGCATCACAAAATATAACCATATACTTGTTTGTCACTGATTCCAGTTGTTTGTAGGTTTATTGAATATTGAAATTGGAATTTTTTTAGATCTTGAATTTGGATTTGGTAAATGTCTGCATGTAGCCCTCTTCTAAGGAAGGGAAAGAAAGAATGATACTTGTTTGACCTTCATTGGATTTTCTCTCAACAGGCTGTGCTGCTTATTCAGGGTGGAAAGAGAGAGTTCCAGGGTATATTGGCTGTGTCTAATAAGAAGCTGTATATATTGGAAATTGTTGCTCAAGAAGAGTAAGTGATATGAGGTGTTGTGCGGCAGCTATTAATCCTCCTTATGAATTCTTCTTTCTAGTTTCTCTTGTTTATCCTGAGAAGGGTGTGTTTAAGACCCAATCATTGTTTTTATATTATTTCTCATTGTTTGTTGATTTTATATTGTGGTCCTTGCCTTCCAGTGACAGCCCCCAGACTTGGCTAGAGCTGAACTCGTGCCACAGTCTGAACGAGGTCACAACAGTGCACAGCCTCTATCAGCGCCAGGGCCTCGCACTTAGTGTAGCGGACAACGTTGTGCTCATTTCTCTGGCCGATTCACACCGTGCAAATTGCTTCTTCAACTTCCTAAGCGGTACGTGGGAAGACGAGACTCATTCATTCTTTACTGTTTATTTGTTTTTAAAAATTTAAGTGAAAGGATGTATTTTTTGCCTGTTCTTAACCCATTCACGCCGGGGCCGTTCCGGCTTTGCGTGGTCGCAATACCGGGGTTCTCGAACGCATAAGCCTAACGCCTCGAGATTCTCGGGCGCACAAGCCTCGAGATTCTCGGGCGCACAAGCCGCGAGCCTGGGTTGCCCGCTCGCTCTACCTGAGCGCGCGGCTTCCCATCATAGCTCGTCCAGGGCGTCTGACGCAAAAACCACAATACGTGCTATCACGTCAACCGGCGTGAATGGGTTAAAGATGGATAGACTAGAGAAATGGGACTAATTATTCTAATGATAACAATAAGGATCAAAAGATGACTGAAATAATGAGAGTGAAACTTTGATAATGATAGCTTTGAGAACGATATTAGTAGTTATAATGAAAATAGAATGTACATACTTTGTAATATATACCAGACCTAATAAGTACAAAATGACTAATACAAACCGTGCCTTACACACCATGATAACACTAAGTGCTTGAATATTTTAGAGACGCTAGAGGAATGCGGAGTAAGCCCCAACATACAAGAATGCAGCCCGGCGCAGGAGGAGGTTCTCACGGACATTGTGAAGGAAGTCGTTGGGCCGAGTGAAGAGGAGGGTTCCCTCTCCATCTTTGCCATCGTGTCTCTCTTACTTGGTAAGAATTAGTTGACCTTTTTTTTTTTTCATTCTTTTGCTTCTCTTCCACTTTTCTTCTCTTTCTTCTTATTATTTTTCTACTTCTCCCTCTCCTCCTCTTCCTTCATTTTCTCCTTCTTTTCCTTCTTCCTCTTTTTCTTCTTATCCTTCTCCTTTTTCTCATTCTCCTTTTCCTTCTGCTTCCTCTTCTTCTTCTCCTTCTCCTTCTCCTCCTCCTCCTCCTCCTCCTCCTCCTCCTCCTCCTCCTCCTCCTCCTCCTCCTCCTATTTCTCATTCTCCTTCTTTTCTTTCTTCCTCTTTCACCTCTTCTTCTCCTTATCCTTATCCTACTCCTCTTTCTCATTCTCCTCCTTTTCCTTCTTCTTCTTTTTCTTCTTCTTTCTCTTCTACTTCTTTATTTGTCTTCCTTTTTTTCTAAGTAGGGAATGATTCTATGGTAAAATTTGGCCCACATGCATTTATTTTCAAAGATTGTCTGAAAGTTAGTGGCATCGGTCAGCAAAATTATAAGCCTTCCGAAAGCGAGGAAAACAGCGGAATATCTTTAAACCTGAACTGCAAAATCCGTACAAAGTATAAATCAATAACCGCAAAATCCCCAGATGGCGGCTGCAGCGAGAGTCAGTTCCTAGTGATATCGGAAACAGACCTGGTGATGTTCCACGCGGATTTGGAGTGGTATTTGCCTCCAGCACCGGCATGCAAGCTGAAGTTGAACCAGACTCAGAAGATAGCTAATATTACTGCCATTGTAAGTGTATTCTGTTTCTCTCTTTTTTTTTTTTTTCTTTTTTCTTTTTTCCATTTGTCGCTGTATTGATTATTCTCTTTATTCTGACATTGTAGATTTTTTTTTTTTTTTTTTTTTTTTTTTTTTGAGTGTGTGTGTGTGTGTGTGTGTTTGTGTGTGTGTGTGTGTGTGTGTGTGTGTGTGTCTGGGTGTATTTTTAATGCAGTTTATAGTCATTCATTTTTCCTGTCTTGTATAAATTGCTTTTTTTTTTTTTTTTTTATCAAATCAAGGGATCAAAATTGAAATTGATCTATAGCCACGATAATGGGATATACTTTTTACAAAAGATATCTCCCCTTCATTAACCCCTTAAAGAAAGATGACAAGATATCATCTCATGGCTTGGCTAGTCTTGTGCCAAGGATGCGAAATTATGTCATGCTAGCCATACACAAAGCTCTGCGCATTTAAAAATACCCCAGCATAATGTCCAGGCAGAGCCAATACTGCGACCTTGTCAATGGGTTAACCCATTCATGCCAGATGTCGTCTTATCACGGCATTTTCTCTCTCTATATTTATACGTTTTACATCATTATGTTTATATATACACATTGTAGTACCATTTGTATATACACATTTTTTTTGACATACTAAAAAGAAAAAAAAAAAAAAAATACAAAAACCACTAAGAGGCTCAGTTCGAGGAAGCTGCGCACTCTTGTTATCTTGCGAGTAAGAGTAGCATTAGGCAGATATAAGCCCCATCGTGAGTGGGTTAACCTATTTTTAAGCACAGAGAGTATTTTCACATCACACAGATAAATACCCTTACAATGAACTCTTTCTTCATCACTCTCACTGCTTCACATGATATATTTTCTCTATACCTTACTTAAAATCTGGCAAGAGGTCCATGTCAAAAACCCTCATCACTAATCTTTTTTTCTTTTTTCTTCCATCCCCCCCTCCCCCACCCTTCCCCCAAATCACACAGGAGGTCCACAGTGACAGCCACATCGCTCTCCAGTTCTTCGACGAAGTAACGGGGGCGGAGTCCTCGTGGATGCTTCACGTCACGTCCTCGGTCGCCGCCTGCCACATCATCCAGGCCATTCGAACCCCCTGGAGCCAGCTCTTCAGTGTCGACCTTCAGGTGACCTACCACAAACGTAGTCAGGATCAAAAGCTTATTAGAGTAACTTAGTGGTTTATATTTGATAAATGGAGTGGAGATTTATTTATATATATATTGTTTTACAAAAGAGGAAGAAAAAAAAAGTAAAGACAAATATGAATGGATTTAAATTCAGTTTTGTGTTTACGTAATTACATATTTTCTACGTAATCCTCTTGCTCGTCATGGAATACTATAATTCTGGTATATGTTTAACAAAAAATTATGCCTTAAAAGTTTGTGACATTCTATCCAATTGTTTTATGCATTTTAGCATGAAGTTTTTCTCATACTGGCCTGAAAAGAAATTCTGCATGCTTATAGTGTTGTATTGAGCTATTGACTCAATGACTGCATGGAATCACAAATATTAGTATTACTTGAAAAGGTAAATTAATAAATAAAACTGATAAAGGTAAGAAAATAAGATAAAATTCAAACTAGCATTCGAGGGAGAAAATACCCTCTTTGTTATATATATATGATATTTGATCAAAACAGATGAGATGTAATTTTTAAGGCAAGTAAAATTGGTTTATTTCATTATGGAAACAGATTTACAGGGGAAAAGTTCTTCCTTCAGGACGTGTATTTGTTGATAGTATTTAGTCCAAGTCTTTGCTTTGAATATATATCATATATATCCATTGTTTGTTACCATAATTTCCAAAAAATAAAAATAAAATAAAAAAGATAAAAAATAATTCTGTGAATTGTAATGTTGACTATATTTCATTGTGTCACACCTTTTTGCATATATGAATAAGAACAAGAAAAACATCTACTTATTAATTCTCTATTAATAACGAGAATTTTATTTATTTGGAGTGTGAACAACTATCTATTAAAAAGGAGTTTGTACCCCTTTACTTCATGTTCTTGAATCTGATTGTTTTCATATATCTCATAATTCCAAAGAACAAAGAAATTAATAAAAAGAAACTTTACCCAAGAATATGTTTATTGTTGTGTTTTAATACTCCTATATAAAAAGAAATAAGGTATGGAAATGATGTGTGTGTTTCAGTACATAGATGAGAGTTTCTGAACATGAATTTGAGAATATTTTTTCTAACTTGTGACACGTTATACAATTGGTTTTATGAAGGATATAAATATTCTTCTTTTTTTTCTTGATATTTTTTTGTTGAAATATGCATTTGTAAACTAGTCCAGTGCCTCCGTCTGATGACATTTTCCTGTAAATTTTCTTTGATATTATTCAAACATGACTTTGAGTGCCTTTACTTTAAGAAAAATTTTGTACTGTCACTATATATAAATATATATAAGAAGAGTAAATTTTCTTTATTAACATACTTGTGTGTCCTTCATCCTCATTGTGAGATGAGAACTCACCTCAGAGCCATAAAACCAGCAGGTGGTACTGGACTAGCCCTTCTAGGTAGGTTTGTTCCTTGGTTCCACACCTGATATAAACTGTGCTGGACTGAGAGCCAAAGATGCAATATCGTGACAAACTGAACCCACAGGTGTCATCTCCGAAGGCGAAATAATCCAACACAACCCTTTCCCGCCGACAGGATTTCATAGGTGTGTACCGGACGAAAGAGGGGGATCTGCTGAGCATGACGAGGATGCTGACCGAGAGCGTCGCCCAAGAGGTTCAGAAAGAGAAACGGGAGGCCAAGTGCGCGCAGGACGCCGAGCAGGAGTGGTACCAAGTGGCAGCTATTCCCGGAACGCTCAAATATGATCCCAAATACCCCATTCTTGGTTACAGTGACATAAGCTCCCAGAATGTCCACGGTTACGAGGGTGTCGATGAGATAAACAGTTATGAGGCGTGTGAGGTCTCATGTGAGGAGGACACAACCGGTGACTGTTGTTCCTATGGTAGCGTCTCTGTGGAAAAAGAAACCAAGGATATGGTGAAGTCAAACGTATATGATGAAATTAAAAAAACAGCTCCAGTATTTGAGGAAAAGAGTAATGGTGATTCTAATGTGCTATTTAGCGAAGTTACATGAAAGTAGTGTGCCATTTTGCTAGTGTAGAAGTGATACAAACTTTATGTTGTAAAATAGCAGCTGGATGAGAAGTTGAGAGATGCCCTATGTCTTTTATATATTTTTTATTGTTGTTTGTGAAATGGTTACAAAAAAAGGATTGAAATTGATAATTCCTTGATTATCAGCTCAGGGCAAGGATGGTAGCTATTCTGTGGTAGTGACTAAATAATTTTATTTTATCCTAAGAGAAATATAGTTATTATATTAATCTATTTTTTCAAACAAGGTTATTTTTCAGTATATGTAAATCATTGCTTACATGTTCCCATGCTGTTTTTAGTAGTGTACTTTTCATCTCGAATGCAACCTGATAAAATTCACATGCATTTATATACTTGTTCATGAATGAATTTGTAGTGAAGATAAAATAAAAGGTGCCAGCATACAGTGCCATAAGCTTTAGCAAGTCGAAGCATCTGTAGTATTTACACTAAACCTGTTCTCTTGTAGCCTGTTCTCTTGCAAGCAAAAAGATATTTACCTCACTAGAGGAGAGGTCAGTGCATTTTCCCCTCCTGTCACCATTTAGTGTTAATGGTAGGAACCTGGTTTTACCTTCAATCAAAATTTCCACTTTACATTGGGTTGATATTGAGGGAAGATGATAATTAAATGTATGACTATATCACCTGTTTCAGAACCGAGACAATTAGCATTCAACTTTCCCCAAAAACAGTGTGACATAAAGTGAACCAAAATATAGTTATACTCCCCTCACTCTCTCACTTTCATTCTCTCTTCTTCTCTCCTCTCCTCTCCTCTCCTCTCCTCTTTGAAAATCCTCCCATACTTAATATTCAGGCCAGCCCTGGAAGGATGCAAAACTAATGTCTCATCTTTCTATTGACTTCTTTGTGTTTAGTAGTATTTTTCTTTGGATTTTTAAAATAGTAAGAATTTTAACCCTCTCTGGACGGGTGGTACAGTACTGTACCGCTCATTCAAAAGCCCAGTGGCCGGGCGGCACAGTATTGTGCCAGCCATTTAATTGATTTAGGCCTAAGCGTTGAAAAGCCCCGGCATTGTGACATTCAAGGCTAGAATGCCCCAGTCGTGAGTGGGTTAAGTGCTGTGAATTTTTTCTAATTGATATGCAATTTGTTTGTATCATGTCAAAAGATTATTGGGTTGGGGTTTAAGTTTAAAGTATATATATTTTTTTGTGGACAGAATCTCTCTCCCACTATACTCTATCCCCCTCTCTCTCCCTCTGCCTCCCCCTCTTTCAATGAAGTCTTTATGATATATTTATATATATATATATATATATATATATATATATATATATATATATATATATATCATAAATTTTAAATATATAAAAGTGAATAAAGAAAGTGTAATACACCTTAAAAGTGCATATTAGGACTAGCAACATTCAGTATAACAAGTTCTATTAATTTTTTGTAAAAAATACTACTTTAATCAATCTAGGTACTTTTTACCCCCTATGTTTTGGCTGAAATGAAAATATCTTTAATAAATAGGAAATCAGCTTATAGACTAACATATCTACATTTTCCTTTCATTTCACTGATGTAATGGTGCCTTCAGTGCTATTTTCTGCCGTGATTTTTTAAATGTCTGGCTGCTTAGCTCCAACAGACGGACATTAAGGAATAAAATATTAAAAATTTTGTCATGTTTTTCCTTGTTAGTGTTCATTTTATCTTACTGTTAATGTGGTTATTGTGTTGATAAGATGAATAATAATAATAATAATAATAATAATAATGACA
>NW_028234424.1:40100500-40103000 GCF_977035675.1 Penaeus japonicus | reverse complement strand
GCGGTGCATCGTCGTAGGTCTCACACTTTCTGGGCGAAGCAGGAACACTCCAATCTGCCTTCCTCTTTTCATCGCCTCTTCCTCCTCCTCCTCCTCCGCTTCCACTCTTGTTTCCATATCTGCAGTGGCAAGTGACCGCTTAATATATCTCTACACTACTCTACACTGGCGATTAATCATTTGACAAGTTTCTCCATTACCCTTTACTTCCGACCGCCATCTCCATCAGCTTCTAACCAGAAAGGTAAACATCCACCACATTCAGTATTACACCGCCTAACCTGCCACCACTGGATAGCCTTCTGCTGCGTTCATTTTCCGTCTCCGGCGTCCACTCTTCGTCCTCATCGTCTTTCGGGATTCGAGGTGGCCTGGCTGTGGGCGCCACGAAACCGTTTACTTGCTTCTTGTGTCTTTTCAAGAAGTCCGGGGGTTTGGGGTCCAGTCCTGAAAATGGACATCTAATTAATGTTTATTATTTTTAACGACTGTATCCTTGAAGAAATTTGGATGATTAAAATACAAAAGAATTTTCAAGAGAAGCATTTGCCAAAATAAAGTATTTTAGTAAAAATAAAAATGTATTTGAAATGCGTGAAAGTTATGTGTGTAAGTTAGTCCGTGCGTGCGTGTGCGTGTATGTACATATATGCATATACATTATATATATATATATATATATATATATATATATATATATATATATATATATATATATATATATGCATATATATATGTATATATATATATTTATATATATATGCATATATATATGTATATATATATGTATATATATGCACATATATATATATATATATAATATATATATATATATTCATATATATATATATATATATATTTATATATATGTGCATATATATATATATATATATATATATATACATATATATATGTATATATATATATATATATATATATATATATATATATATATATATATATATTATATATATGCTTATATATATAAATAAATAAATAAATATATATATATATATATATATATATATATATATATATATATATATATATATATATATCATATACATATATATGTATATATATATATATATTATATAATATATATATTTATATATCTGTGTTTGTGTGTACATATATATACATATACATATACATATGTATATATATATATATACGTATAAATATATATATATACATATATATCATATATATATACATATATATGATATATATATACATATATACATATAGATACATATATATATAGATGCATACATATATGAATATATAGAGATATATGTATATATTTCTATACATATATATATATATTTCTATACATTATATATATATACATTCATATATATATATATATATATATATGTATATATATATATATATACATATAGATACATACATATATGAATATATATATATATATATATATATGTATATATATATATATGACTTGCAAAACACTCTTCCGTGTTGATAAATGGCAGATAAACCCACTATACACAAAACAGATTTATTGAAATGGATATTTAAGATAACTAAGAATGAATGGTTTAGCAAGCCTGTGGTAATTCTGCCGCATAACCATAATATGTTATCCTGATATAGTGGTTCCAGCTACAGCGGCTATTTTGGTGGGAAAGGGAGCGGCACTGCGTCAGTGATCACCGTGGCCTCCGCGCCCCTCGGCGCCTCGATAAAGGCCAACAAACCTTCGCACGTGTATTTTGGCAAGACAGAGCCCGTCGACCCCAGGCGATTTACCTTAATATCAGAAACAAGACTAAACTCTACCTTGACAATATATGTGGTGGAGCATTTGGTTGCCTTTGCCGAAGCGATTTTGGCGTAGATGCCGCGATATTTGCCTGTTCTTACATTTATTTGTAGAGAATGCATGAAATGCCATCTATTGTTACCAGTGTCCTTCGTGTGATTTTGTTTTTTCTTTAATTTCAATCCCTTTTCTGTTCTAACAGTCAATTTCACAAACAAATGCACATTTGTTTTCATGAAAGTTGAAGAGTAGCAGAGAACCATAAATTAGTTTAAAGTAATTATCAAAAAGGTGAATAAGACATTCGAGGCGACTTACCCAACTCTTCCATCATTTTGTATTTTTTGAGAATATTCTCGAAGCGCTTCTTCTCGATCTCCGGGAAGGACTGCCATTCTTCCGCCGTGAAGACTTGCTCTACGTCTTCCGCCATCGCGACAACGCGGCTCACAGGCGGCAGCGTGTGCTCGGTGTTCAGTGTCCACTTTCCGACTCAACGCTGCGAGTCGAACTGAAAGCGATTTTGCGCGGGTCTCAAGCCTGCTTGAGGACGTGACGTCATAATGACGTACCGCTTTCGTCATATTCACACAATTGGTTGATAATACTTCTCGTTTTGTGTGTCCATACATAAAAGAATAAAGCAAGTATATGCAGAACCTCTAATTCAAAGTGTATGACTACGCGCTAATTGTGTTGAACGGTTTGAAT
>NW_028234424.1:40085500-40095500 GCF_977035675.1 Penaeus japonicus | reverse complement strand
ATACTTTAATTCCTTTGCCTGCAGATTGTGAAGAGAATGCGAGGGTATCATTACTCATTATCATTCATTGTTTGTCACCCATGCCTTGGTATTGTTTTAGACATGTAAATATGCCTAACTCATGAGTCTCCAAGTTTCCCTAACACAGCGGATGCACATTACATCTGGAGCATATTGGAAGTTATATTCTCACAATTTTTAGATTTACTGAAATATTGGTTACTGAAAAGCAATAAAAAAGGCATTTCCACTCCGTAAATTATTACTGGAGAAATACTGCTTACAGGCATGGAAAATTAATGAGATGATTGATCATAATTGAAATATTACATCGAAATGCCTATTTAAATAGTTTTTGTGCTGTAAGGCTTGATTTTCCGAACCGTTTGAATATGACGTCACGATCGAACCGTTGGCGAGAATCCGCCTCGAAATTTCCCGCCAAAATTTATCGCCTTTGAGTTCACCTCTTATATTCAAGGAATGAATTCATTAGTTCAATAAGTACTGGTATGATTTTATTCATGTTCTCATTTTTATCTTTTGATTAGCAAAATATATCAAATTATGAGTTATATCCGTGGAAATTTAAAGAGCTCAATTAAAATGCAATAAATGAGTAACTGGCAACTCCTTGATGAAGACCTGTAGGCGCTTTAATATTTTCGTCAATTTTATCAATCTGTCCCTTCATTCCTGAAAATTGCACTCTTACTTCCATGTCAGACAAGAATGGGGGTCTTTATAGAAACAACAGGGTTTCACAACAGGCTTTATTTGACCAACACTGCATAGAATAGAAATAAAATGGCTATTTTGCGTAATTTACAAAAACATAATCATAATACTAACGTTTTCCTCTGCTTCTATGCTTTTGTCTCGCATTTGAAGTGGCGTGTACAAATGCGACATATCTAGAACACTCTGTGAATCCTCTGGTGTTTCTTCAGATGACCACTTTGATTAAACCTTTTCCCACACTCGGAACACTCGAACGGCTTTTCTCCCGAGTGAATCCTCTGGTGTCTCTTCAGATTATCACTTTCATTAAACCTTTTCCCACACTCGGAACACTCGAACGGCTTTTCTCCCGAGTGAATCCTCTGGTGTCTCTTCAGATTATCACTTTCATTAAACCTTTTCCCACACTCAGGACACTCGAACGGCTTTTCTCCCGAGTGAATCCTCTGGTGTGTCTTCAGACTACCACTTTCATTAAACCTTTTCCCACACTCGGAACACTCGAACGGCTTTTCTCCCGAGTGAATCCTCTGGTGTGTCTTCAGATTACCACTTACATTAAACCTTTTCCCACACTCAGGACACTCGAACGGCTTTTCTCCCGAGTGAATCCTCTGGTGTTTCTTCAGATTATCACTTACATTAAACCTTTTCCCACACTCAGAACACTCGAACGGCTTTTCTCCCGAGTGAATCCTCTGGTGTGTCTTCAGACTACCACTTTCATTAAACCTTTTCCCACACTCAGAACACTCGAACGGCTTTTCTCCCGAGTGAATCCTCTGGTGTGTCTTCAGACTACCACTTTCATTAAACCTTTTCCCACACTCAGAACACTCGAACGGCTTTTCTCCCGAGTGAATCCTCTGGTGTCTCTTCATATTACCACTTTGCCTAAACCTTTTACTACAATCTGGACACTCGAACGGTTTTTCTTCAAGGTGAATCACCTGGATACTTTTCAGCTTACCGTTTTCAACAAATCTTTCTCCATTTTCAGAACACTCGAACAGATTTTTCCCATTATGCATTAACATATGTTGCCTCAAGGTATCAACTGTTTTACACATGTAATCGCACTCCGCGCACTTATTGTTACACTCATCGGATTCTGGCGACAGTGAAACCTTTTGAGAGGCATATTTCATGGGCGCCTCTCCTCGCAAAGCTTGTTTAGGTGTGCCAGTGCTTCCTCGCGTGGCGCATGTCAATGCTGTGTCAGTGTGAATGCGCTTTTTGCACACTTTTAGGTGACGCATTAAGTAGTCTTTAGAGCTGTATACCATACTGCACCATTCACACTGGCGATCTGAAAAGGAGATACATATGAAGAGAGTTTAAACACTTAAAACAATTAAGAAACTTCAATACACACATGCGCGCGATATATATATATATATATATTCACATATACATATACATATATACATACATGTGTGTGTGTGTGCGTGTGTATGTATGCATAGGTACACACACACGAACACAAATACATGATATATATATATATATATATATATATATATATATATATATATATATATATATGTATGTATGTATATATATTTATCTATCTCTATATATATATACATATATATGTATACATTTATATATGTATATATATAAATATATACATAGATATAAACACACAAACATATATGTGTATATGTATATGTATATATATTTATATATATATTTATATATATATATATGTATGTATATATATATTTATATATATATATGTATGTATATATATATTTATATATATATATGTATGTATATATATATTTATATATATACATATATATGCATATATACATATTTATTTATACATGTATAAATATATATATACATATATATGTATATGTATATATATACACATGTATATACATATATATATTTATATTAATATATATGCATATATGCATGTGTGTCATTGTGTGTGTGGTGTGTATGTGTGTGCGTATATGTGTGTGTGTGTACGTGTGTGTGTGTCAAACGAAACAATTTATCCCTGAAATACTACCATTTAGAGGTAAAAGACATAGAAGATTTGCAACGACTTCTAGTTGCATACCTTTAAAATCCTTCTCTGCAAGTTTCCACTTGGACGGCTCTCTTGACAGGCCGAGATCCTTCCCGTAATCGTCTCCGTACCAGCACATAAGCTCGCTCCCCCTGTTCATAATAAACATATATTTTTATTACCTATTAATTAACGCTCTATGACAAAAGAACAATTAGGCAAAGTAGAATTCATTATCAGATTACACTGACCTGCTAATTGTAGAATCTGTCCTGTAGTAGATTTGCCCCTTGAACTGAAATGCGGATAGGTTGGTCTCAGCTTCTGTCCTTGAACAGTTCACATAACGCATCCAGTTGCTAATTGCGCAGTCCACAGCATCAATACATGTATTCCTTGTGCCAACACTTCGGATCTACAAAGTACAGGATGTTGAAGAAATGATCACGCATTTGTTAATGTGGATTCTTCACTTAAAAGTTTTGATGGTTTGCAGGTAAACGCTAAAAATCATCTAATGATATGGTTATTTAATTTAATATCCAATAGCATCCAACATTTTACATCATGGAATAAACTAACCTTCCAGCCATAGCCAGATTCTTTGCCAACTTCCGGATGACGTGATAGGACACGACCTTCATAGGGACCAAACACAAGATGAGCTGGAAGTTGAGCATTGGTCCACACCCCTTTTCCGGCGCCCTTCACTTTCGACTCGCAGATACTGAGCGGCCACGGAGCCGTGAGACGAGCACGGTCTGTCTCACTGCCGTCTCGAACAACCTGTACAAGAGTCATTCTACATTTCAGGGATAGTAATATTATTTAAGTCTGTGTGTGTGCTCATGTGTGACTGATCAATCACATTTTCAGTCAGTCTAGGGATAGTTGTGATAGTAAGGCGGCTTCAGCTTCATGAGAAGCTTGGAAACCAACATCTAAATCTATATCTTATTTACGACAAATATATACATAGACTTGGAGAAGACACTTACGGGGTTATCCAAGATCAGGAACAACGGATGGTACGGACACTCTCCCTCTTTCTCTTCTTCACAGTCTGCGCAATCTGTACAATTATATGGACAAGAAATGGAAGAAATCGAAATGATGTGAAATAAATCCGTGATATTACAAAACTAACCAAGTGAAACACAATTATAGTAGAAAACTAAACAAACGTTTTTATTTACATATAAAATCGTCGTCTTTAACAACGCTGTCTTCATAGAACAGTTTCCGTCTGGTACAACGTTTTGGGTACCGCGTCCTAGAATTCTGTACTGGATGAACACCTCCTGCTCGATCCTCGTTCTCTGATCTTACACCATCATATATTTTAGTCTCTGCCGGAAGTTCCTTCACTTCTACCACCTCTGTATCTGTTGCTATCTGTGACAGGAATTTTGTCTTTTCTGTCTCAGCATTGTCACTGTCGGAATCTGCACGTGACTTGCCGATTGTTGTTGGCATTATCTGGAAGACCTAAGATTTTGAACTGGTGAAGATTTAATTTGTAATAAATCATAGTAAGAGTTACTGACCAATAATGATGATATGAACATCCAAAAACTTGATAATATCGAGAATTCCCAAACTAAGGAATAAATAAACTGCTTCAAAAATCCTGATAAATGACGATGAATCCCCTTGGAATAGTACCTGTGGCCCATGTTTATACCAAGACATTTTATACAACAGTAATCACTCGACTCTGTTGTTGGACAGGTGAGGGACTGTTCCACCAAAGTGGCCAAACAGACAATTTCGGGAGAGAGAGAGAGGCTGGAGATCAGGTATTTTAAATAATGAGATAAAAAAGACAATGGTAGGAAAGCCAAACCTTGACAGTGTCTTTTGCAGCTGGGACTAACTTTGCTGGAGTCCACAACCGTAGAATATCTGCTTGGTCTACACTAAGCGGTGCATCGTCGTAGGTCTCACACTTTCTGGGCGAAGCAGGAACACTCCAATCTGCCTTCCTCTTGTCATCGCCTCTTCCTCCTCCTCCTCCGCTTCCACTCTTGTTTCCATATCTGCAGTGGCAAGTGACCGCTTAATATATCTCTACACTACTCTACAGTGGCGATTAATCATTTGACAAGTCTCTCCATTACCCTTTACTTCCGACCGCCATCTCCATCAGCTTCTAACCAGAAAGGTAAACATCCACCACATTCAGTATTACACCGCCTAACCTGCCACCACTGGATAGCCTTCTGCTGCGTTTATTTTCCGTCTCCGGCGTCCACTCTTCGTCCTCATCGTCTTTCGGGATTCGAGGTGGCCTGGCTGTGGGCGCCACGAAACCGTTTACTTGCTTCTTGTGTCTTTTCAAGAAGTCCGGGGGTTTGGGGTCCAGTCCTGAAAATGGACATCTAATTAATGTTTATTCTTTTTAACGACTGTATCCTTGAAGAAATTTGGATGATTAAAATACAAAAGAATTTTCAAGATAAGCATATGCCAAAATAAAGTATTTTAGTAAAAATAAAAATGTATTTGAAATGCGTGAAAGTTATGTGTGTAAGTTAGTCCGTGCGTGCGTGTGCGTGTGCGTGTATGTACATATATGCATATACATTATATATATATCTATATAAATGTATATATATATACATATATGTGTATATAGTGTATAAATATGAATATATATATATGCATATATATATGCATATATATATATATACATTTATATATATATATACATATATATATGCAGATATATGCATATATATGTATATATATATAAGCATATATATATATATAAATAAATAAATAAATATATATATATATATATATATATATATATATATATATATATATATATATATATATATGTCATATTACATATATATATATATATATATATATATATATATATATATATATATATATATATGTATGTATATATATGCATATATATATATATATATATATATATATATATATATATATATATATATATATGCATATATATACATACATATATATATATATATATATATATATATATATATATATTTATATATCTGTGTTTGTGTGTACATATATATACATATACATATACATATGTATATATATATATATACGTATAAATATATATATATATATACATATATATCATATATATACATATATATCATATATATATACATATATACATATAGATACATATAAATATATATATATATATATACATATAGATACATACATATATGAATATATTTATATATATATATGTATATATATATATATATATATATGTATATATTTCTATACATATATATATATATTTCTATACATTATATATATATTCATATATATATATATATATATATATATATATATATATATATATATATATATATGACTTGCCAAACACTCTTCCGTGTTGATAAATGGCATTTAAACCCACTATACACAAAACAGATTTATTGAAATGGATCTTTAAGATAACTAAGAATGAATGGTTTAGCAAGCCTGTGGTAATTCTGCCGCATAACCTTAATATGTTATCCTGATATAGTGGTTCCAGCTACAGCGGCTATTTTGGTGGGAAAGGGAGCGGCACTGCGTCACTGATCGCCGTGGCCTCCGTGCCTCTCGGCGCCTCGATAAAGGCCAACAAACCTTCGCACGTGTATTTTGGCAAGACAGAGCCCGTCGACCCCCAGGCGATTTACCTTAATATCAGAAACAAGACTGAACTCTATCTTGACAATATATGTGGTGGAGCATTTGGTTGCCTTTGCCGAAGCGATTTTGGCGTAGATGCCACGATATTTGCCTGTTCTTACATTTATTTGTAGAGAATGCATGAAATGCCATCTATTGTTACCATTGTCCTTCGTGTGATTTTCATTTTTTTTTCTTCTTTTAATTTCAAACCCTTTTCTGTTCTAACAGTCTATTTCACAAACAAATGCACATTTGTTTTCATGAAAGTTGAAAAGTAGCAGAGAACAGCAGAGAACCATAAATTAGTTTAAAGTGATTATCAAAAAGGTGAATAAGACATTCGAGGCGACTTACCCAACTCTTCCATCATTTTGTATTTTCTGAGAATATTCTCGAAGCGCTTCTTCTCGATCTCCGGGAAGGACTGCCATTCTTCCGCCGTGAAGACTTGCTCTACGTCTTCCGCCATCGCGACAACGCGGCTCACAGGCGGCAGCGTGTGCTCGGTGTTCAGTGTCGACTTTCCGACTCAACGCTGCGAGTCGAACTGAAGGCGATTTTGCGCGGGTCTGAAGCCTGCTTGAGGACGTGACGTCATAATGACGTAGCGCTTTCGTCATATTCACACAATTGGTTGATAATAATTGTCGTTTTGTGTGTCCAGATATAAAAGAATAAAGCAAGTATATGCAGAACCTCTAATTCAAAGTGTATGACTACGCGCTAATTGTGTTGAACGGTTTGAATTTCAGAGTCTAGGGAGTATGACGTCACGATCGAACCGTTCGCGAGAATCCGCCTCAAGATTTCCCGCCAAAATTCGTCACGTTCAAGATAGCTTTTATTTTCAAGGATTTAAGTCATTATCTTCGACTTGTTATTGTGGGAATAGTTGTTTTTGTCAGAAAAATGTATGGAATTACACTTACACGTGTGAAAATACAAAAAAGAGACCAATTCTATCAGAAATAAAGAAGTTCAAGACTACCGGCGCATTCATCTTATATTACGTTCGTCGACTTTCTATCCTAAATCTATTTTCATAATGATAATCTTTGTACCATAAAAACACATTACTGCATTAAAATAACATAACGTATAATCCCATAGACTTATGTAGACGTACAGTCACGAAAGGATTAACCTAAATACTTGTCTGGAAATTTTCCCTTTCTTCTAGAATAAGTTTCCATAGACATTTGGTTTCTTAATCTAGCAATGGCTCTTTTGGCTGTCTGAAATATAACGCTAGCATTTCATGATTAACAGCTTGGTTCAAATATACGTGATCATATGTTCATGTGTTAATTTATGTATACATGAGTTGAAATACCTCTGCTTTTCGAGTCAAAAGTAGTTTTCCAGACAAAATATGTATTAAAATATGCATTTTGAATATAGAAAAAATGCGGTATTATCTTCAGATAAAAATATTATATGATAATGAGTGATTAACAGTTGTGTTAGGATTAAACTGATTTTGAATTTTTATTTTCCTTCAAGAGAGCATGTTCAAATTTCTAAATTCAAGAATGTGTTCATGAATATAAACACAGTTACCTCTAAAATAAAATAGTTTGTTAAAAAATAAAAAGATAAAACTAAAAAGTAAGTATTTGGAAAAGAAAATCATTACAAGTTTTCCATTAAATATCTAGCTAATACCATGATCTGAATTTTCTTTTAAACCCCATATCTTCAATGAGAAACAAGTAATAAAGTTGTTAACATAGAACATGTAAAGTTACACAGGTGTGTTGGCAGATTTAAAGTTATAAGTAATCTAGACCTGACCAATGTACGTGCACACACGCGCTTACACGTACATATATACGCATACCTAGACGTACGTAAGTATACAGACATATATGTGCTCACACAGTACATACATACATGGACAATTGTAAATGCAAATCTTCCCTCACAGAAAATATTTTGTTCCGTAAGATTGAACAGTGACTCCTCGTTCTCTCTTGTTCCAGTTACAACATTAATTATGGATCTATCATAATCTATCTTCGCATTTCATGATTTCCTATATCATCGACTAATACTTTAAACTTTCCTAAACATTAACCTGATCCATGATGAATGATGGTGATGATGAGATGATGATGGTGATGGTAATAGTGATTATGATGATATTTATGATTACGATGATGGTGATGCGGATAGTGTTGAGGGGAATGATAAGAATGATGATAATGATTATGATGATCATAATGATGACGATGACCATCATCATCGGGGATCATCGGGAAAATCCGTTTCATTATTCGCGGTTTTTGCCGCCCTCCGCTCCGGTTTCCCGCCATTACTTGTGTTGCCATTTCTTACTTTTCAAATACTTTTTTTCCAGAAGAAACTAAAAAGATGCATAGTATTTTAGGAATAATGCATTTTTGATTATATGAATTCCAAGGTTTAGTGATCAGTGAAAAGTGCATCATGGCGAATATATACAAGAATAATAATTGCCGAACTGAATAGGCATGTAATGCGCATGTGCCAGATGTAGGCTGTAAGAATGTCACATTGGTTCTTTTCTTTTCTTTGGAGTATGTGGAATGAATTCCAACTCAAGATATATATACAGACAAATTCATCAACCCATACTGAGTGTATATAGTGAAAAATTGTCAGCTAGCAATTACTGATAAAATGAATTCAGACAGCTGGCATCACTGCATGTTGAGATCATGAGTAACCTTGTTGATTGAGAACACCTCCAAGTCCACTTTTACTTTAAACGCCGGTCATTTTTTTTTATAAACCTTTATAATCTACTTGGATTTACTTTAATATCTAAACAGATTTTAAGGCAATTTTTACTTCGTTAGCTCCGGAGGTTATTCTAGAATTAAATCTTAAATTCATATTTGAATCAGTTTACAAGCATGAACATGTATTTGTAAAAAAAAGAAAAAAATATAGATTTACAATGTTCCCATTGATTCGAACGTTGATTGGTTCCAACTTTCAAACCTGAGTGAACAGAACGACCAGAAACCGTTATTTGCTACTGCTCTGTTGCCCAATTTTCGCCACACATTTTTGACGACCCATTGTTACGTTTGTGACCTCTACCATGATTCGTGGCAAGCTGAAAAATGAATAGAAAGCCTCTGTCTTGACGTAACAGGAGCTAGGTAGCTGCTGATGGTGGCGTGTCTTGCTAAACATTTTACAGCTGAAATCGGCTGTTGCTAACCTACCGTCAACAGCCGAAAATAAAACAATGTCGCCAGTTATATGGATGGTAGTAATGCGTAACTGTGGGCCCTCAAATATGCCTGAAAAATATAGGAAGCAGGGGGCAATAGAGCAGTTGCTGTTGCTGTTTCAATAGTACTTTTATGGCCAGCTCAGAGTTAACCCGGTTTTTGCCGCTCTGCTCCCGAAATGATTATATATATATCATTCTTTTTTTGGAAATTGAATATAGGTTGCTGTACGTAAACATGGTGATTATTGACGAAATCTCGGGCATAAAAGATGTTGAAATGTGCAGTGTTCAAGATAACATCAGGTGTGCTCTTAAATTATGCCTTT
>NW_028234424.1:40080500-40083000 GCF_977035675.1 Penaeus japonicus | reverse complement strand
GAACTGAAATGCGGATAGGTTGGTCTCAGCTTCTGTCCTTGAACAGTTCACGTAACGCATCCAGTTGCTAATTGCACAATCCACAGCGTCATTATATGCCAACACCTAGAATCTACAGAGTACAGGATGTTGAAGAAATAATCGCGCATTTGTTAATGTGGATTATTCACTAAACAATTTTTATGATTTACAGGAAAACCCAGAAGAATCACCTCCTAATATAGTTATTCAATATAATATCCAGTACCATCCTATAATTTACGTCATGGAATACACTAACCTTCTACCCATAGCCAGATTCTCTGCCAATTTCCGGATGACGTGATAGGACACGACCTTCATAGGGACCAAACACAAGATGAGCTGGGACTAACTTTGCTAGAGTCCACAACCATAGGATATCTGTAGACTGAGCTATGAATCGGCATAGGTCTCACACTTTCAGGGCGAAGCAGGAACACTCCAATCTGCCTTCCTCTTGTTATCGCCTCTTCCTCCACCTCCTCCGCTTCCATTCCTGCTTCCATATCTGCAGTGGCCATTAATCGTCTGACATTTCTCAACAAAACCTTTTACGTCATGGAATATATCCCTCCATAATCCCTTAGTCCTAACCACCATCTCCATTAACTTTCAAGCAAGTAATGCATACGTTTTCTCCATACACAACGCATGGTGCAATCACCGCCTAACCTGCGTTTATCTTCCGTCTTCGGCGTCCACTCTTCGTCCTTATCGCCTTGAGGTGTTCGAGGTGGCTTGGCTGTGGGCGTGACGTACCCGCCCAGTTGTTTCTTCGGTCGTCTCAAGAACTCCGGGGTTTGGGGTACAGGCCTGAAAATGAACCTCACAGATTCATGATGTGCAAGAAACTTTAAAGTGGATGTGTCTTCACAGAAATGAGCTGTTGATATGTGATGTATTCATCAGATGCATTTTAGTAGAACCATCATTATTTTTGCGGGCGTGTATAATTGCGTGTGCGTGTGCTGTGTGGATGTGTGTATAATTGTGTGTGTGTTTGACCAGTAACATCATACGAGCCTACTAAATGGCATGTCACAAGGCTAACGTCGGCAAGCGATCACTTCACCTCTCAGCTGACAAACCTCTACTACGTATATTCTGACGAGATACAATCGTAGTCTACCCCCCCCTCCCCCCTCCCCCCCGACCCATCCCCGTCCAGCGATTAACCGTCAAAAAAGAACCAGTCTTGACAAACAATACGTTATGGAAATGTTGTCTATCTTTTCCAGAGCACTGTAGGCTCGGAAGATCGCTTCATTCTTACCCTATATAATGCCTTAAGAGAATTATTTTAAAGGTGAAACAGTAGGCATCGCTAGTGTATATATCGCAGGGTGTATATATTAGCGTTCCTAATTGTTATCATTAGTATAATTACAATTCTTACTGATTACTTACTAGTCTTTGTTATCATAATGTTGCTAATGAAGAAAAAAACACAAATTTTCATTTTTATTCCAACCACTTTGTTATCAATTTCAAAGAAATCTTTCTATTTCACAAGTAAGAAAATGCAATCTTTTACTTTTTTCCGCGCGTGTATAGGAATATATGGTTACACGCAACGTTCGTTATTGCAATCCGTTAACGCCGCGTTACGAAATACCATAAAAGTGGTATCGATGGATTCCTCTCAACCTCTACTGTTCATACATAGTCGAAATAATGCGCGCTTCCACCCCTGGGCCCCGCAATCTGGGTCTCTTTTTTTAAGGCACTTCTGCTGCCTCGTCCTACTTTGGGGCATATTTCGTTTGCAAAATCTTAACCCAATTACCTAACTACTTTTGCCTAGTTTTGAATTAAGCCCTAGCCAAGGAAGGGCTTCGCCTCCCCCCCTGGCCCCCCCACCCCTTTATTTAGGGCACTTCGTGCAAAATACCTTGTGCAAAATACCCTGAAAGCCACCATCCTCGCCCTGAAATTCAAACATGGCCGTGTTTACATATTTAAGGCTAGCGACAAGCTGTGGAATGGAAACCCCCAATGAATTACCTGCTTGCGCTGTTATGTTCTCTCGATAGATGGCACAATATTCCCCATTGCTTACAGTATACTTATAGACTGCCCTCTATTGAGTGGTCGCGTCATTATCGGTCCTAGTTCCTTATCCTGAGGAATATATGGAACGAAGACTCAGTTGCTGCCATCATGGCGCAGTGTGAAGGTTATTTGTGGTCTCGGCATTTTCATCTACAGAACTAATTACGTATCATAAGTATCACGAAGTGCCCTGAATAGGGGAGGTCCACAGGTGAGCGTAGCCCCCTCTTGGCAAAGGCTGACTTCAAAACTAGGCAAAGTGAGGTAGGTAATTGGGTTAAGCTTTAGCATACGAAATATGCCCCGAAGTAGCACAAGGTGGCACAAAGTGCCTTAAAAAGGGGGGCCCAGAGGGGGGAGGCGAAGCCCCTTCTTAGCTAGGGCTAACCTCAAAACCAGGCAAAAGTAGGTAAGTAATTGGGTTGAG
>NW_028234424.1:40033000-40040500 GCF_977035675.1 Penaeus japonicus | reverse complement strand
TTTTCAAATTCCTTATTATCATCATTGCTTTTATTGTTAATACTTTAATTATTACTATAAATCATCCTTATCCTCATTATTATCAGTATCAGTACTATTACTAGTAATAGCAGTCGTGATAGTAGTATTAGTAGTAGTAATAGCACGAACAATATTAGTAGTAGTCGTAGTAATAGCAACAGCAGTAGTTGTAGTAATAGTAGTAGTAGTGGTAGCAGTTGCAGTAGTAGCAGTAGAAGCAGTGGCAGTATAAGATTTAGTGGCACCATTGTCCTTTTTTACCGATGGTGATGACAATGAGACTGAACAACAAAAATCAAAGTAACAAGAACCGTTATACTAAAAATAGTGCTGATAATGACAATAATGATAATGATGATAACACTGATAATTATGTTATCAATAATAGTGGCAACAGTTATCATTATCATCATATTCTTATCAACAGTAATAGTGTTATTTATTGTGTTGTGTTATTGTGTTATGTGTTTTTCCCCATTATTGTAATTCATAATGTAATCAATCGTAATTTGTGTTGTTTCCAATGATATATATATATATATATATATATATATATATATATATATATATATATATATATATATATATATATATATATATATATATTTAATATATATATATATATATATATATATATATATATATACGTATTACCATTACTCTATAATTTTTGGTATAGTTATGTAGGTAATAAGGCTTTTCTTTCCTTTCTCTTCATGTCCTTTTTTTAAATTGGCAAAACGTAAATATACGCTCACTGAAACCTGATTGCAATTACTACAACCATTATTCTCGTCAAGAATGCAATTATTTCTGCAAAATGAAATTCGTGTCACATCTCACACGTAAATCCAGCGCGGGAATTCACACAACTGACACATAGAAGAGTCTATCAGAGCAAGTGTCCAGACATCACACCCTGCCACGTGACGCAACTATGGTACGCACGGAAGAGGGGACGATTTTATCCTAGCGTTGCGTCACTGGGTGGCAAGCAAACGAAGTGCCCTGGGCATTATATGATGATGATGCAAGCGTAGTTCCCTGGGCATTATATGATGATGATGCGTAGTACCCCAGAACACCGACCGAGTCCACCCTGGATTGATAATTGACCCTGTGGAGAGAAGTGTTATGACCTTGGCTCCAGACATTCTTCATGTTAGATTGATCTTGTCATGTGCCGATTGCGATGCTCGTGGCGAAGGGAGGTGCCAAGCTCGTTGCGAGGGAGAGGGGGGTGGGAGAGGGGGAGGGAGAGGGAGAGGGAGAAAGGGAGAGGGAGAGGGAGAAAGGGGGAAGGGAGAGGGAAGGAGAGGGAAAAGGGAGAGGGAGAGGAGAGGGAGAAGGGGGGGGGGGGAGAGAGGGGAGGGAGAGGAGAGGAGGGAGAAAGGGGGGGGAGGAAGGGGAGAGGGAGGGAGAGGAGAGGGAGAAAGGGGAGAGGAGAGAGGAAAGGAGAGGGTAAAGGGGGAGAGAGGAAGGGAGAGGGAGAGGGAGAGGGAGAAGGAGAGGGAGAAAGGGGGAGAGGGAGAGGGAGAGGGAGAGGGAGAGGGAGAGAGAGAGGGAGAAAGAGAGGGAGAAAGGGGGAGAGGGGTGGGGGGTAGGGGGCTGGGAGGGGAAGGGTTTGCAGCGCTTGCTACGGCGTGGGGCGGAGGCACATAAAGAGAAGGAAGGAGATAGGGAGAAATATTGGGGAGACAGATAGATAGAGAGAGAGAGGGAAAGAGGCTTAGGGATAAGAGTAGGACGAAAGAAAGAGAGAGGCTGAGAGACAAAAAAATAAAAGAAAGAAGAGAGAGAGAGAGAGAGAGAGAGAGAAGGAGATAGGGAGAGAAATTGGGGAGACAGATAGATAGGCAGAGAGAAAGAGGCTTAGGGACAAGAGTAGGACGAAAGAAAGAGCGAAGCTGGGAGACACAAATAAGAAAAAGAAAAGAGAGAGAAAGAGAGAGAGAGAAGGAGATAGGGAGAGAAATTGGGGAGACAGATAGATAGAGAGAGAGAGAGAAAGAGGCTTAGGGATAAGAGTCGGACGAAGGAAAGAGAGAGGCTGAGAGACAAAAAAATGAGAGAAAGAAGAGAGAGAGAGAGAGAGAGATTGAGTGAGAGTGAGAGGGAAAGAGAAAGAGAGAGAGAGAGAGAGAGAGATCACAAAATGCACAACCAATCGTCGAGTCGAGGTGCCTGTCATTTGCGGTTCCTCATCACATGCCCATCGTTTAACATAGCGGCTTTCTTTCTGCTTATCAGGGAAAACGCAAGCTCGGCGCCAAGCAGGCGGGAGCCCTGGCTTTTGTCCTGAATGTTATTGCAACAACCTATGAAACAAATTATGTTCGTGGAGTCTAAGAGAAGGAACGAAGCAGCCAGATATGACTTTTGAAAGCACTTCGTTGTCTGATGGAATACGTAAGAGGGAACGGAGAAAACAATATCATTAATATACAAATTCTGTCACTCCTATTTTCTGTCTGTCATTTCGTTTTCTGTGCATTTCTCATGTACTTTAACTGTGATCTTTTTTTATATAATTAACAACACACATAGCACTATGCACACGCACACACGCTAACGCTATCATGCACAACCGCAACACGCTAACGCACACGCACACACACACTCGGGACAGTCGCAATCCAATACGAGCGCAGCACGCACACGCTCTCACGCAGACACCCAATACACAACAAAAAAAAAAAAAAAAAAAAAAAAAAAAGAAATATATTAGGATATATATATATTATATATATAATATATATATTAAATATAATATATAATATTGTTATAAGTAACTATAAGTAATTATATATTTATATATAATATATATATATGGTATATTTAATGATAACTATTAAATATATAATATGAATGTTATATATAATAATATATATATATATAGATTTTCTATATATATATATATATTTTATATTTTGGTATGAGTATAGTAAGTTAATGCTATTAAGTGATTTTATATATCATATATATATATATATATATATATAGAATTAGTTTATATTAATTCTTTATATAATAAGATTATTATATACATTATTAACGTATAATATATAATTTTTGGTATAGTTATGGTAGGTAATAGCTTTTCTTTCCTTTTTCTCTTCGATGTTCCTTTTTTTTAAATTGCACAAAACGCATAAATATGACGCTCACTGAAACCTGAGATTGCAATTACTACAACCATTATATCTCGTGTCAAGAATGCAATTATTTCTAGCAAAATGAAATTCTGATGTCAACATCTCAACACGTAATCATCAGACGCGGGGATATTCACAACAGAATACTGACACATAGGAAGTGAGTCTAGAATCAGAGCAAGTGTTTTCCAGACATCACAACCCGACCACTCGTGGACGCAATTCTGATGGTACGCACGGACAGAGGGGACGATTTTATCCTAGCGTTGCGATTCATGTGGTGGTCAAGCAAACGAAGAAGTGCCCTGGGCATTATATGATTGACTGATGCAAGCGAGTTTCACCTGGGCATTATATGATGATGATGCGTAGTACCCCAGAACACCGACCGAGATCCACCCTGGAATGATAATTGAGGACCCTGTGGAGACGAAAGTGTTATGACCTCTTGAGACTCCAGAACATTCTTCATGTTAGATTGATCTTGTCATGTGCCCGATTGCTCGAATGTGGCTCGTGGCTGAAGGGAATAAGGTATTGCTCAAGCTTCGTTGCGAGGAGAGGGTAGGGGGGAGGTGGGAGAGGGGGAGGGAGAGAGGGAGAGGGAGTGTGAAGTGGAGAGGGAGAGGGGAAGAATAAGGGGGGGAGACTGGGATGAGGGAGAGCGGAGAGGGAGACAGGGAGAATCGGGAAGAGGGAGGAGGGAAGAATCGAGGGGGGGAGAAAGAGGATGGGGGGGGAGAGGAGAGAGGGAGAAAGAGAGGGGGGTAAGGAAGGGAGGAGAGGGAGAGGGGTAGGGTAAGGTACTGATCGAGGGAATAAGAGAAGGCGGGAAGGAGGAGAGAGGAGAGAGGAGAGAGGGAAAAGGGAAGAGAAAGAGGGAGAGGTGGAGGGAAGAGGGAGAAAGGTAGGGAGAAAAGGGGGGAGAGGGATGAGGGAAGGGTAGAGAGGAGAGGGAGAGAGAGAGGAGAAGAAAGAGAGGGAGGAAAATGGGTTGGAGGACAAGGGCAATGTGGGGGGTAGGTAGGGCGGTGTGGGGAGGGGATAGGGTTTGTCAGCGGCTTGCTACTCGGCGTGGGGCCGAGCAAGAGGCACATATAAGAGAAGAGAAGGGAGATAGGGAGGAGAAATATTGGGGTACAGAATAGGATAGAGAGAGATGGGGATAAGAGGCTTCTTAGGGATAAGAAGTTAAGAGACGATATAGAAAGAAAGAGAGAGGGAGAGAGAAAAAAAAAAAAAAGAAAGAAGAGAGAGAGAGAGAGAGAGAGAGAGAAGGAGATAGGGAGAAAAATTGGGGAGACAGATAGATAGGCAGAGAGAAAGAGGCTCAAGGATAAGCTGGACGAAAGAAAGAGCGAAGCTAGGAGACACAAATAAGGAAAAGAAGAGAGAGAGAGAGAAGGAGATAGGGTGAAAAATTGGGGATAGACGCAGAGATAATAGAGAGAGAGAGAGAATAGAGGACTTAGGGATATAGGAAGTCGGACGACAAGGAAAGAGAGGAGGAACTCTGCTGAGAAGACAAAAAAAATGATAAGGAGAAAGAAGAAGAGAGAGAGATGGAGAGAGATTTGAGTAGTTGAGAAGTGAAGAAGGGAAAAGAGAAAAGAGAGAGAGGAAGAGTGACAGAGAGATCACTCAAAATTGCACAACACATATTCGTCGAGTTCGAGGTGCCCCCCTGTGTCTCCATTTGCGGTTCCTCATCACATGCCCATCGTTGTGAACATAGACGGCTTTCTTTTCTGCTTATCAGCAGGAAAACGCAACGCCTCGGCGCCAAGCACGGGCGGGAGCCCTGGCTTTTTGTCCTCGAATATGGATTATATGCAGTAAACTACCTAATTGAAAGACAAAGTTATATTTGTTCGTGGGAGTCTAAGACGAAGGAACGAAAGCAAGTGCTCAGATATGACTTTTGAAAGCAGACATTCAGTTGTTCCTGATGGGCAAAATAAACATAAAGAGGGAATAAGAGGCGAAAAAAAACAATTAATCAATTGTAATATACAAATTCTGTCACTCCTATTTTCTGTCTGTCATTTCGTTTTCTGTGCATTTCTCTCTTACTGTCTTTTTATAACACACTAACTCATACACATGCAGACAGCGCCCACAACTGCACCAACGCTATAGACGTCCAGCATGCACACGAACCCGACACACGCTAACACAGCACACGCTTATGATGCATATCGCACACGCAATACGCACAACCACACACACGACACACACACCAGCGGACACGCAAAACACATACGCAACACGCCAACGTCTCTCATCACGCACTCACGACACGCCACACTAACACATCAAAAAGATAAAATTGATACAATATATATATATATATTATATATATATATATATATATATTTTATTTTAAATATAGTTATATTTTAATTTTATATCTATTTATATATAATTATTATAATATATACATATATATATATACTTATATATATACATTTATTTTTTTTATATTTATACTTTTATATATATATATATATAGTATATATATATATATAATATATATATATAATTAGAAACATATATATATAAGTATATAGTATATATATTTTGATATATATATATATATTATATATATATATTATATATAATTGTATATATATATATGATATATATCTATTGCTTGTATATTAATAAGAATTAATATAATATAATATATATATAATTATAAATAATAGTAGGTTAACCAGTTATAATATATTAAATATATATATATATATTAATTTTTTCTTATATATATAATATTTTAGTAATATATATAATATATATTATAATATTAAATGTTATTGAAAAATATATTATATTATCGCTGATACAATACATACATATATACATATATCTATGCATGTATATGTACAATGACACACACGCACACAAAAACATGAACGCACACACGCACACACACACACACACACACACACACACACATTTATATATTTATATATTTATATATTTATACATATATATATATATATTAGTATTGAGAGAGAGAGAGAGGAGATGAGAGAGAGAAGTAGTATGATAGATTAGATTATTAATATTATAAGATATATAATATAGACTATATATATGAAGTATAATATAATTAAATAAAAATAATATGATATTTTAGATATATATACATAACATTATGAATATATATATATAATAAAATATATATAATTATATATATATATATAAGAATATATATAATGATATATATATATATAATAATACATACATATATCTATATATATATAAATGGTATATGATAAAAATTTATATATATATATATATATATATATAATTTTTGTTATATATATATATATATGTATATATACCATATATATACATATATATATATATATATGATTATATATATTTTATATTATATAATATATATATATATGTATTAATATATACATATATATACATATATTTTGTCTGTATAGAAATATATATATATATATATATTGATTTAATATATATATGATTAATAAAATATATATATATAATATATATACACTCACTCTACACACACGCGAAAACTTATATATATTTGATACTATATAAATATATATATTATATATATATATATATATATAAATATTGCGTTAATATAATATATATATATATATATACCACACACACACACAAACGCGAACGGAAGAAAAATTAAAAATAAATGTAGTAATAGTAGAGTGTATCATATATATAATGTATATATAATATATATATATATATATATATAATTAATATATATTATATAATTATTAATATGTTTAAATATATATATATACAACACACACTACACTGTGTGTGTGTGTGTGTGTGCGCTGTGTGTGTTCATGTTTGTGTGATGTGATGTGTGTCACGCGAACGGATAGTATATTTAATAATAATTTGATGTTTATAATATATATATTATATATATATAAAATATATATATATGTATTATAATTATATATATGTATTATACAGTGCTTGTATTCATATATATATATATATAATATAAGAATATATATATATTAATATACTTTATAACATTATAATGTATAGATGTTATCCAAAACATATGTCATATATTATTTATAATTATATATACATATAAATTTATATATCTATATATATAGTATATGATATGATATATATATATATAATTTTCTAATAATATATATCATATATGATAACTGTCATAAGTATTTTTTTTATTTATGTATGTATGTATGTACGTATATATTTATATGCTTGTGTATGGATATATATTTATATAAACTATATATATATATATAATATATAGCACTATATATTATAA
>NW_028234424.1:40025500-40028000 GCF_977035675.1 Penaeus japonicus | reverse complement strand
CATGCATACGTAAAAAATCAGAAATTGCACCTCAGGCGCTAGAACCGACTGCGTTTCGAAAGTGGGCAACGCTGTGGGCGTTTTCAAGCTGAAAATAGGCTTGCATGTCGAGTAACCTAGTGTAAATCACACGATGATCAGTATATTAGAATCTGTTTATGATTCTGCATCGAGAGTTTATAAGAAGACTTACAATTTCCATACGAATTCACAGCAAACCTGCAATGATGCCAAAAGCAGCTCGCCAAGTTTCACGTGCGGCGAGCGCGTTTTTCCAACATGGCAAAGGGGGAGGGGCGTCGGCAGGTAATCCATTAAAAAACTCTTCGCAAATCGCTGGCAAATAATACCTCAGATTGATTTTATGCAGCTGCCGCCGAGTTAACGATTTTTCACCACCCAATGGTTACCTGAGAAGTTCAAAAACAAAGATGTATTTAAGAGACCTAATGTGTTAGGGCCGAGGTTGGTTCGTCGTGGCAGGACCCATTTTCGCGCCAGTCTGAATCGAGCCTAGCGCGACGCATGTGCTCCGCCGACCCTCCGTGTTGCCTCGGCTGCTTAGTGTAGAGTGGCTCCTACCTTCCCTTCGTAAGGTGCTCCTGCTGCGCCTATAGGTGTTCCCGGCGACCATGGGGTTCCTTTGGAAGGATGGAATGCCTTCCTCTTATCGGATTTTGACTCTGCTGTCTCTGCATCGTTCTCATGGCGTCGCTCATGAAGGCTGGAGGAATGCGATGGTGAAGGGGCCTTCTTGAGTACCTGGGGAGGAGTATGCCAGTCGGGCATTACCAATGTTTCAGATACTAAAGAACGGTAAGTATTGATTAAAGAAAGTATACGTGACCCAGGGTGGTGAGTTGTATATGGCACTGTGTGTATGCCTATAGATACATGCACCGTGAGAAAGTGTTTTTGACACTTGGTAGGAAGATGTTAAGTGGTCTCCGGTGTTGTCTTTGATCGAGCGAACTATTAGGCAAGTCTTAAGTAATTGATATATACGACCCTTGCTGGATTATGATTAAGATTATCCGTTCGGATTAGCAATTGGTCGTCAATGTAGCTGCGGTCAAATGCGAAAAGAAATAGATAACGTTTTTCTATCTTTTTTTTCTTTACTTTTTTTCTTTCACATTTTGCACTGATTCTATTCCTAGCAATGTCGAAATGTTTCAGTAAAATATTACATATGATATGGTCATGAGGTGTTAATTAACTGAATTACTGTCATCGTTAGATATTTCAAAATCTTTCGAAAAAGGCAAAATGTCTGTAAATTTCTGAGAAAAAAAGATGTCTTATGAACTCTTTAGCAAAGTGAAAAGTACTTCCATAATAGGAAGTGCTTTTCAATTTATGTCTGTGTGCAGCGCATGTGTAAGTAGTCCGTGTATAAGTACTTGCCATAAAAGGGATAGTGTAGTTCGCTTATCTTCTGGTACAGTATATTTGTTCCAACGTCAAGTCATCAGAAAAAACACGAAACAACGGAAAAAGTGTGTGTGTGAGAGAGAGAGATTAATAGATATATACATATATACATATATATATATATATATATATATATATATATATATATATATATATGAATATACATATATATGTGTATGTATATATATATATATATATATATATATATATATATATATATATATATATATATATATATATATACCGACATATACCCATGCCTATTTTTTCACAACACAGCAAGCATAATAATACCTTTATTCCATCCTAGGTTATATGTCTTATATCAAGGACTATATTTCTAACAACCATTATAGGTGGTGTCTAAACGGAAGGCAAATAATTCATTTGTTCTATCGATAAGAAGTCCAAGTGAATCGCAAAGTATTTCCAGAGAAAGTATCACAATATTATAATATATATATGTATGTATATATATATATATATATATATATATATATATATATATATATATATATGTCTGTGTGTGTGTGTGTGTGTGTGTGTGTATAATGTTTTTGGGGGGTGTTTGAATGAAAAGGTATATGAGACTGTAAATTTCTATATCGGAGCTTGATTTTTCAGTCCTCTTTCTTACCTTTTTTTCTAAATTGTACGCTATGAAATCTTTAAGATTATTTTTTCCTTAATATTTTTTTATTTATTTATTTTTTTATTAAATTTATAGATATATATTTTTTGTAATATTATATATGAAATTTATTTTGATTTGTTATATATATATTTTTTATTTTAATATTGTTTGTGTAGTCCTCAGTAATTTATATAATCTCTATGCCATTTCTTGCTATGTTGATATCTTATGCCATATTTCTTGGTCTCGTTGCTGCAGTATATCAAATTGTTCCTATAACAAATTTGTAATCAGATTAATTTTCCCAAAGGCTAATATCGTCGGAGAGGATGTGTGGTGTGTGTTTATAACTTATATATATATGATATATATATATATATAGATATATATATATTTTTATATATATATATATATAGAGAGTAGGGGTTAATC
>NW_028234424.1:40018465-40020400 GCF_977035675.1 Penaeus japonicus | reverse complement strand
GACATCACACCCCCCTGACACCGCATGACCCGCAACTATTGGTGCGCACGGGACATGGAGGGGGTCGATTTTTATCCTAGCCGTTTGCGTCACTGGGTGGGCAAGCAAACTCGAAGTTGCCCTGTGTGGGCATTATATGATGATGCTCACGCGTTTAGTGCCCTGGGCAGTATATGATGATGATGCGTATAGTACCCCAGTACACCGCCCACACGTAGTTCCACCACTGGATTGTTATAAATTGACCCTGTGTGGAGGAGAAGTTGTTTTGACCTTGGCTCCAGACAATTCTTCATGTTAGGTTTATTGATCTTGTCATGTGCCGATTGCGAGGCCTCGTTGGCGAAAGGGAAGGTGCCAAAGCTTCGGTGCGAGGGTTTGGCCCGTGGGAGATTTGGGTGGGGAGAGGGTGGGGGGTAAGGGGTGTTTTGATCGCAGGGGGGCGTGCAGGTCGAGGGGAGAGGGGGTGGAAACGGGGTGGAGACAGGGAGCGAGGGGTGGGGGGGAAGGGGGCTGGGAGTTGCCCCGGCCTAGAGAACGGGGGTGCGGGAGGGGAGAAAGGTGGGTGGGGGCTCTGTGGGGGTCGTGGGGGTGTGCAGCGGCTCTTGATACGGCAGTGGGGTGGGGCGGAGGCACAAGGAAGAGATGCGAGGAGATAGGGAGGGGGGAAGAAGGAAAATTGGTGGAGGGACAGAACAGTAGAGACAAAGGAGGGCTCAAGGATAAGCTGCGACGAAAGGAAAGAGCGAAGCTAGGAGGGTAGGGAGTGACACAAATAAGGAAAAGACAGTAAAAGGAGGTTAGATGAGAGAGATGAGAAGGAGAAGTGATAGGGTGAAAATACATTGGGGATGGAATTTTTTTTTTTACATTATGTTATTCATATACAGATAGATAGACAGATAGAGAGAAAGAGGTTGAAGGATAAAAGCAGGACGAAAGAAGTAGAGAGGCTGAGAGACAAAAAAATAAGAGAAAGAAGAGAGAGAGAGAGAGAGAGAGAGAGAGAGAGAGAGATCACAAAATACACAACCAATCGTCGAGTCGAGGTGCCTGTCATTTGCGGTTCCTCATCACATGCCCATCGTTTAACATAGCGGCTTTCTTTCTGCTTATCAGGGAAAACGCAAGCTCGGCGCCAAGCAGGCGGGAGCCCTGGCTTTTGTCCTGAATGTTATTGCAACAACCTATGAAACAAATTATGTTCGTGGAGTCTAAGAGAAGGAACGAAGCAGCCAGATATGACTTTTGAAAGCACTTCGTTGTCTGATGGAATACATAAGAGGGAAAAGAGAAAACAATATCATTAATATACAAATTCTGTCACTCCTATTTTCTGTCTGTCATTTCGTTTTCTGTGCATTTCTCTCTTACTGTCTTTTTATAACACACACATACACATGCACACGCACACGCACACGCTAACGCACATGCACACGCACACGCTAACGCACACGCACACGAACACGCACACGCACACGCACACGCACACGCACACGCATATGCATACGCACACGCATACGCACACACACACACACACACACACGGACACGCAAACACATACGCACACGCACACGCACGCACACACACACACACACAAAATGTGTACATATACTAGTATTTTATATATATATATATCAATATATTTATATATATATATATATTATATATATATATGTTACATATATATATATATAACTTATTTATATACATATATATGTATACTTTTATAATATATATAGATATATATATATTGATATATATATATTGTATATATACATATATATATTACTTATATATATACATATATTATATATGACGTTTATATAATATATATATATATATATACAGTATATATATATTGAATATATATATATGTATTATTTATATATATATATATTATAGTTATATAGATATATACATATATGATATAAT
>NW_028234424.1:39995965-39998465 GCF_977035675.1 Penaeus japonicus | reverse complement strand
ATTGCAACGGGGAGACTTGCGCTCTTGGAGGCCGCCGATTATCTCTACGTGAGGTTGATTGTCTACCATTTCACTTCGCTCGGAAAGCAGTGTGAGGACGTGGTGTTGCAAGAGTGCACGGTCCACTTGGAATGTCACTTGAGATCATTATTTATTCATGACTTTATCATGTGATATTCCATGACTTGGTGTAATAATACATCAATCCAAGGCAACAAATAACTAAAGAAATTATGACGCGGTAGGCAGACATACAGCATGATGAGGATTTAAACTTAAACATCAGGATAACATATCAAAACATTAACCTATAACCTACAGAAGATTTTACAGAAATATGTAAGCTGCCTTCATATGCAGCCTCATGAACACATGTGCGACATGAACTAATGCAGGCCTCGCGTGGGTGAATAAACTTCTTTTTTTTCTTCCTTTATTTACCATAAGGTAGTTCACCATTGCCTCCGTTTCTCGCACTCACATGAGGTCGAGTGCCAGACGAACGACGATCTCCGGAACACATATAGTGATGACCTACCAAATCGAATAAATTTAATGTGCAGACGTCGTCAAATGTCAGCGTTAATGAGAGACGTGTGAAGAATCATATCAGTTGAGAGTTATACGGAGGCATAAGAGTGAGATGACAAGGGGTCACGTCTTGTTTTCTTTTTCTTTTTCTTTTTCTTTCGTTTCTTTTTGATCTACTGTTCATTTTTACGATTTGGTTTGGTGATGTGGTGCGGATGTGAATGCATTTGAAGATTAACACATGCAGTTAACCGAATTTCGAGCTCAAAACTATGCAGAGAGAAACATATTTAGATTGCTAGAAACATGCAGTGTGCGTACGTTAGGATAAGGGAAAGAATGTCCAGGAACGTAAATGTGAACACAAACATGTGTGTGTGTGTGTGTGTGTGCATTTATATATATATATATATATATATATATATATATATATATATATATATATATATATATATATATATATTGCAAGAGAGAGGGATAGAGAGAGAGAGAAAGAAAACGATAAACGTATAAACACGTACTCACGCACGTACACATAAACACTAGTCTGTTAATACACCTTCCTGTTGACAAAACCACATACACAGGGTGAAAGTGTGAGAGAGAGAGAGAGAGAGAGAGAGAGAGAGAGAGAGCTATGGAAGAAAAATAAATACATCCCCCCTCAAAAAAAAAAAAAAAAAAAAAAAAATCAGACATAAACAGGCATCATAGCATCAGTCAGCCCCATCTATTTACCATGATAACATAAGCACCGAGAGAGCAAGAACAATCTATTAGATCTACAGATCACGATCCTTCATGGCCATGGCCATAACGTAAGCGAGTGGTGAATCCTGCGGTGAGGCCAAGAGTTGTGTGTGTGTGTGGGTGGGTGGCAGTCCTCATTCGCATGCCTCCTCCACCCCGCCCAACACACGCTTGCCAAAGACACTCCCTCACTGCGCTAGACTGACCACATCCCACATCACACATCCCACATCACACATCACACATCACATATCACATATCACACATCACACATCCCACATCACACATCCCACATCCCACATCACACATCCCTCCATACATATTTTTAACGCGACACACCACTGCATGCATATTCTTCATGCCGTACTAGCATACACAGTTAGACACACTCCGCGCACCACCCTGTTGTATTTACGTTTTTTCAGACTACATCCTTCCATACACCCTTTTTCACACGGCAATACTGCTTACACACTCTTCATAATGTATCCTACACACTTCTCACACTTCGAACCTACAGTATAAACGCGTCACATCATACCACTATATTTACAGTGTTCACACTGAAACCATATACCACTGCATGTACATTCTTCCCACTGCACCACACTGTATGTACACTTTTCATAACAACACACCACATCACTTTATATACTGTATCCACACTCTTCACAGCAGTAGTACACCACATCACCACATACACTACACATCACACCACTATATTTACAGTGTTCACACTTAAACCATATACCACTGCATGTACATTCTTCCCACTGCACTACACTGCATGTACACTTTTCACAACAACACACCACATCACTATATACACTGTATCCACACTCTTCTCAGCAGCAGTACGCCACATCACCACATCATCACACTGCACTTCACACCAACACAGAAAGCTCACAAAGAACATGACCAACTGCAGGAAAGACATAATTTGTGATGAAAAGACATGGATAGGAGCGAGGGAAAGGGGGCGGAGTGGGGGGGGGATAGGGGATGGTGGGATAGGGGGGGATGGGGGGGGTAAGAGAAACCATCCCCCGTCTTATCTTTTTATCATACGATGTCTTGAAATCATTCCCTAAGTGCATGTTGATTCTTAGTCACAGTGAAAGAACTTGTATTTGATGTCTCTCAAGATAAGTTAAAGATGTGTCTCACTCGACGTCTTCTATGTTCAGTTTATAAGTAACTTTATGTCTTCTTGTTT
>NW_028234424.1:39960965-39963465 GCF_977035675.1 Penaeus japonicus | reverse complement strand
ATATATATAATATATATATATATATATATAATATATATATATATATATATATATATATATATATATATATATATATATATATATATGTATGTGTGTGTGTTTATTTATTTATGTGTGTGTGTATCTGGTGTGTTCTGTGTGTTGTGTGTCTGTGTGTCTAAATACACACATAAATACAAATGCCCACACTTTTAAGTGTTTATTTATTTATATATATATTTATATATATTCATATATATTCTTATATATTTCTATATACACATATGCATATATGTATATATGTATATATGTGTATATATATATATATATATATATATATAGAGAGAGAGAGAGAGAGAGAGAGTGATATAAATATATAGATATATATAGAGATATATATAGAGACATATATTTATATTTATATATATTCATATATATTCTTATATATTTATATATACATATATGCATATATGTATGTATATATATATATATATATATATATATATTTATTTATTTATTTATATGTGTGTGTGTGTGTGTCTGTGTGTGTGTGTGTGCATCTGTGTGTGTGTGTGTGTGTGTCTGTGTATGTCTGAGTGTGTGTGTGTAAGTGTGTGTTTATAAAAGGTGAAATCATTCCGAAATGTACACCTAAAATTTTCACCATGTGCGTATATATATATATATATATATATATATGTATGTATATATATATGTATGTATGTATGTATGTATATACATAATAAATATATACATATTTTTACTTATATATACTTATATATACAAATATATATATATATGAATATACATTTGTTTGATATGAGCATAAGGAATTAAACAGGTGTTAAGCATCCAGCATTTTCCTAACATACTCAATCTCTCACCAACCAACAAAGCAATTAAAAAAAACCTTTCCCATTTAGGTCACAAGTCCATACGGGTGTTCATCACACACTGTGGGAAACACAGCGCGGCAGAAGCTCTTTACCACGGGGTTCCTATCCTCGGACTTCCGATCACCTTTGACCAGCCGCGCACATGTGCTCGAATGGCCCGCCGTCAGGAAGGAATCGTACTCCAGTGGGAAGAACTAACAGTCGAAACCATTGTTAATTCGATCTATGAAATAATCCACAACCGAAAGTAAGTATTATACTTTTTTTTCTTTTTTTTCTTTTTTTTTTGTGTAAGGTTACTGTGCGTATATACTTTTTTTTTCTTTTCTTTTTTCTTTTATTGTGTGTAAGGTTAGCCAGTTACTTTCGTATGCATGTCTCAATCATTTCATCATTGCATAGACATCTATTTGTTGAATATCCTTAGAAATGATTATGGCACTTTATATTTACATCTATAAGACTAAATACCCATTCACCAATAAGTGAATAATCTTTTCCTTCTCTCATTATGACTTCGCGTGATGATAGACTATCCTATAACTTTTTTCAAAAAATAAAATAAATGAATAAATAAATAAAAGCTTCTAGTACGGAGATAATTTGGCAACTAAATATCTTACACTGATCATTCACCCTTTTATCACGCACAGATACCGTGATCGAGTGATAGGAGTGTCCAGAAGGCTGAAAGCACAAAAGGAAACTGGACTAAACCGAGCAATTTGGTGGATTGAGTATGTCATTGATAATGGGAAAGATTACCTCAGGTATATATATATCTTTTTTATATGCATTGTATTGTAACCATACTAGAGACTCTTAAGAAATGTCTGTGTTCACAAAGAGAATAAAGTGAAAACAAAATAAGTTGCATCTCTTTATGATATAAGCATTTGCAAATATCTTCAGGAATGTATAATTGACATAAACTTTATATATATAAGCTTAACATTTTTTTTTTTTTTTTCATTTACTGATACTGTGCATTTATATCCACAGGTTTTCAGGCGCAGAGTTAAGTCTGTCTCAGTATCTGCTTCTGGATATATTAGGAATCATTATAGTCCTCACTGCAGTCCTCGGTGGAATATTTATCTTTCTGGCGCGTTCGGTTTTGAAAGTATTTTGGCCATCAAGCCTTTCTAAGGCCATTTTGTCCACTGTCTTTACATATGTTGTGTATAATGTATTGCTGTTGGTGCTCATCACATCTCAATAGTGCAGACGAAGGAATAATATACGGTGTGATATATTTGTTATGAGTGTGCAGGTGGTTTATATGTGGTAGAGGATGTGAATGAATGACTCTGTGTGTGTGAGTGTGTGTGTGTGCGAGCGCGTTTGCGTGCGCGTGCACGAGTGCACGTGTGCGCGTGTGTGACGTATGCGTGTGTGTGTGTGTATGCAAGCGCGTTTGCGTGCGCGTGTGCGTGCGCGTGTACGTGCGCGTGTGCGTGTGTGTGTGTGTGATTTATGTATGAGTTAATGAATAGCTCAAATAGTATCTTTGTTGATTAAGAATGTGTAAGTATGATTTCCATTTGACTGAATATTACACTTGATAGTGTGCATTAACACAGGGGGTTTTTGTTCCAATTCAGAATCCGACTCTGAAATGAAAT
>NW_028234424.1:39928465-39933465 GCF_977035675.1 Penaeus japonicus | reverse complement strand
AAGTGAAAACATATATCCATATTTCACAATTACACTTTTAACTTATTCTCTGACTGGAAAGTAGCACATGGGAGAAAAAAAAAAACATAAAAATATACAGAAAACCTAAGAGACATCACTACAAAACTATTTCTAAAAATATTTCCATTTATATACATGTACATTAATTTCTGTTATGGGTGAGATCACTAAATACACAACTATGTTAAGTACTCCTATCTACAAAAAATCTGAGAAGAATAAACAAACTTTTTTCATTTGATGAAAATATATGCCAGTACATTATTATTTTGTGAAGGGTATGTGACATTGAATAAGGCATTTTCAAAGTATAAGAAGTGTGAAGAACAGTAAAAATACATTAACTGCGCACTTGAAATAAGAGGACGAACAAATAAATTTAGACTCAATGGTTATAAACTTAATCATGGCATATATTCACACTTAACAGTAATATCCTTTCATTCTCTCAAGTATATGATGTGCAACGGTATTTACGATCATAAACTTGGTCCTTTAACAGTCTGCTACACAGAACTTACATTATGGTAAGTTTATGGAGATTGACCAAAAAATATATATTACATATCCAAAAAATAAAAATGAAGTGAATTAAAATAACAGTGCAGGTTATGAGCATCTCTATAATGATGTAAAATGTCCTGTCCTAGCATATCTTTGCAGGAAGTTTGCCACTAACACCACGATTATAAATAATCCTTCTTGATGCGCCATAGATTTTCGTATCAGTTCCCTTCAAACTATACAATTACAACCTTTATATCACAACTAAAATGGCACAGCTGATAAAGTCACATTTTCCAAGGACTTTAATTTTATCTCATAGAAAATATAAAAGCATAAAAATGCATTACAGTTCCTGGCTTCAGACAGAATATCTATCTGCAGGGAGTATCTATACCACTTGATGTTAATCAAAGTTAAAACACATAATATCATAACTCCATAGGCAGAACCAAAACACCTATGATAACCAATTTCTATCATTAAAGTAGACAATTCTTATTGCGAAAATTTCAGGAATTTTTCATTGACTCACTGCTTTAATTAACCCACTAGAATAGAAAAAAATATATAAATTACACAGTAAGGTCACAGAGAAAAAATAATTAAACTAACAAACAGAATGAATGAAGAATAAAATGCATTTTAGATTCCATTTTTCACTAATATATATACAAAATAATTTTAAAAATCGTTACATTTCTCTAGTGACGTCAAAGTTCATCACCAACATTCTGAAGAAGAAAACCCTCATCTATGCCCACAGAACTGTAACCTTTCTGAAAGCAGTTTCCTTTGCCATCATACCTATACTTACTTGTATCACAACCACTGTCCCTGATGCCCTACTGCAAATTAATAGTCTTACCTCTTTTCATATAAATTATGATAAAATGAAACTTTGGTGTAGATTTAACTTATACCCATCAATAGGTATGAGATTCTCTGAGTAATCAGTGAAGTAAAGCCATTCATTTTATCTCTTGTCCTTAAATATTAAGAACCTTTTATTCTTTATTTACCTCCTAGAACGACCCTGGATTTGCTAAATGTTTAATGGAAGATTATCCCGTTTTATTTTCATCTTTGTGAATACAAAATAGAGTAGTCCAGTAACAAATATTCTGGAAGATATTAGGCAACAGATTATTTGAGCTTCTTTCTCAACAGATTAATGTATTCTCTAAGTGCAAATGAAAAACACTGGCACGCGCATCCACTCACACATGCAGACATGCACATACCCACAGAGAATGACATGCTTCCACACCCATTCCCACACTCACATGGTTGCATGCAAGCACACACATGTACACATCCACACAAAATGTGAAATTTTCAGCAAACATTTTGAAACTAGTTAGTTAATCCAAAAATATATATATTGAAATGACCACGTTGAATATTGCGCTGAATTTGTTTTCAACAATTTTGCTCCTTACAGTAAAATATAATACCTTGTTTTACTTGAGTGACACTGCCTCCTGTATTTGAAGCTATGTAAACTAACGCCTAGTAATCACCTCAGTTCTATGCACATATAATCGCTCTACAATTCGTGCCTACATATGTGAAGTATATACCTTCGGAGGCTGTAATCTACTTCATTAATTTCAACAAGGTTGAGATGTACCCCAATCGTGGTTTTGCATAGTATACATCAACTGCTTACCAAAGTCCATGTGCAAAGTAGATTGTCTAGGTAATTAACTAATCTAACTTTACTCATTTTTGCCATTACTTAAACACAGAGAATTAAGTAAAGTGATTCTACAGCTGTCACGACTGACTAAAAGGCCTATCACATATTCCTTTCATAACATTTTGATTGTGATACACAATACAGAAGTAAACTGTTGTACTTACTATGATTTTTTTTTTAAATAGTAAACTTAAAATTTTGCATTGTATAGATTAAGATCTTTAAATCTAAAAACATCACTCGATAGGAACGCTCCATTCATGGGGGACGTGGCCATACTGAATCTCTTTAATGGTTTTGAAGTATCGCTGTGCAAGAGACTCTTCAGGTTCCAAAGTTGGCATTTTTATTACTTTTCCCTGGTAGTGAATCTCCCCCACCGGTGTTACGACGGCTGCAGTACCAGCACCAAATATTTCGATAAGCTGCAAAAAAAAAAAAAATTAGAATCAAAATAAGTATATAAGTTCATGCTAACTCAAGACTGTGAATAGGATCATACCATAAAAACAATGTTAAATTTCTGTTTGTTTGTGTATGTAGCCTATGTCATTTTTTTCATTTGGTTTTATATACATCAAAGTTCAAAAAAAGGAACATTTGCCATTCAAAACAAGTCATCCTAGTGGTATCATCAAAACATTTCAGTTTAAATTTTCAAGAAAACTGTCAATAACATACATGTGGAGCATATAAAACTGTATAATGATATAAATTCAGTTTCTCATTAAAACACCACAAATTATACACTCCATTTGTTTTTTAAATAAAAAGACATTCATCATATACATACCCTTCCATCACTTTCTGCCTGGATTACCTCAGCCATGGTAATGTCACGCTCACTCACGGTGAATTCTCCCCATTGTCTTCCTAATGTTAATAGTGTATCCCTAGTAACTCCAGGAAGGATTAACCCATGTAGAGGTGGAGTTACGAGCTCTTTTTCTGTAGAGGAGACAGATTACCGCAATTTAACACTTGTTTTATCGTTATTCAGATGCACATGTGATGATCTATAATTTGCAAAGTTTAGGTAAAGTATATTTATATGTCATATTAACTTCAATATATTGACTAACCTCCATTTCCCTTGTCAAGGAAGACCATAATATTCATTGCTCCAACTTCTGTGATTTTATGGTCTGGCCCAAAGAGCCACAATACTTGCTGAAGACCACGTGCCTCTGCAATTTTCTGCAATACAAACAATAACTAACGATAATCAAAGAATTTTCAAATTAAAAAGGAAATACTGTTTCATACATTAATACCTGCATTCTTCAGGAAATACAGAAGAACTGTAAAACATGATACACACTTGTACTACAACCAAGGTTAAAAATAGTCTTGCGACCTGCTAACCTGGATAGCTAAAGTGGGGCCGTAATTAGATCCCATCTTCATCATTCCACAGCCGCCTGGCCAAGCACGTACAAACTCAGGGTCAGCCAACAGAGACACCGGCTTGAAACCACTGGAGAAATATGGTCCAACAGGTGACAGAATAACAAAGAGCAGGGCATTGGTGGGACGCTGCACACCTAGTGTTGGCTGGTTAAAGAGCAGAATTGCATGTTATTTTTATGCATAAATTTTAATTACATTTTTTTTTTTTATACTGCTCTATGTTATGCTAAATACAAATCATTCTTACAAGAGAAAAAAATATTAAATATTATCTTTATCTATGACTCAATCTGCAAGATAGAAATCCCTATCAAATATACAATATGCAACAGCTGCTTCTAAACTATACAGCAGAATAAGTCACAATAATATTTCTTTATGTCTTATCACTGTCTACAATTCACTAACAGTAATGAAAATTATAGATATAAATTCATAATAGGATGAATCAACAGATACTTAAATTTTAGTTTATATATATCTACCGTAAATATTCATCTTACCTCAGTACCTATCATGGTAGGCCTTATATACAAGCTTGAGGATTCTGCATGGGGCACCCATTCTTGATCAATGCTGATGAGCTTTTTGAGCAACTCAATCAATTCATTTCCATCAAAATTTGGGAGAGCAGATCTAGCGGCCGTGCGATTCATGCGTTCCATATTTTTGTCGGGACGGAAGAGTCGGATTTCATCATCTCGACCTCGAAATGCCTTCATCCCCTCGAACAACTGAAAGAGGAAAAGATGGGTGTGAATTAGTTGTAATACATCGAGAAAACAAAAATGGTTATCAGCAAGTGATAATATTAGTCTTCTCTACATTTACACATATCTTTGGTGATCCAAGGGTATGATGAAATATGAAAATATACAAAAAAAAAAGGAAAATACTAAGAGGTTCAAATAACCCTTGTAAATTACAAATCTCAAATGGACTCTATCAAACAGGTACATCCATTAGAACAGATTACAGAAGTACCCAGCTTTAGTGGTTAAAAAAAAAAGGTGAATTTAGGAATCTGCTCAATATGAATTTAGATCTTAAGGGATTTGTAATAATAGCGTAAGTTAGTCTGAATGATTATCTTCCACAAGTTACTGTTACCTTCAGAGAGCATGTAAGGCCATGTGCTCGTGTGTTGGCAACTAATGAGAGATCTGTATGTCCACTCAAAGACCTGGAAATGGAACTATTATTACCTGCACAACCAGTATTACTTAAAAGATATTCTGTATTTAATGGAAGTCCTTTATCTTTTGTATAAAAAAGTCCTTGGCTAATCTGATAAGCTTTGCGTTCTGAACGATTTAATCTTTCATCAAAAACATAACTGTGCTATCTCAACTAAAACATATAA
>NW_028234424.1:39908465-39918465 GCF_977035675.1 Penaeus japonicus | reverse complement strand
ATGTGTATGTGTATGTGTATGTGTATGTGTATGTGTATGTGTATGTGTATGTGTATGTGTATGTGTATGTGTATGTGTATGTGTATGTGTATGTGTATGTGTATGTGTATGTGTATGTGTATGTGTGTGTGTATGTGTATGTGTATGTGTATGTGTATGTGTATGTGTATGTGTATGTGTATGTGTATGTGTATGTGTATGTGTATGTGTATGTGTATGTGTATGTGTATGTGTATGTGTATGTGTACCCCCCTTCAAATGCTATTCGTAAACCAGTTCGTTACTCATTCCAGAAAATCACATAAAAATCTATCTTTAGAAGGTAACTGATACTGGCCTTGTCGAATCTCCACCTAACGCATGCATATCAGGTGGCAGGAGACAGTGCATGGGAAACTACATAGCTCTCTCAACGCTGTTTTACCTTGCCAGATCGGTCAGTCAGTTTCTCTTTCTCTCTCTCTCTCTCTCTCTCTCTCTCTCTCTCTCTCTCTCTCTCTCTCTCTCTCTCTCTCTCTCTCTCTCTCTCTCCCTTTCTCCCTCTCTCTCTTTATTAAAGACTGGACTTTTTCCTTCATCTCTCTCTCTCTCTCTCTCTCCCTCTCTCTCTCTCTCTCTCCAGCTCCTCTCTCTCTCTCTCTCTCTTCTCTCCTCTTCCTCTTCTCTCAACCCTCTCCTTCCTTCTCTTGTGTGATTCTCTCTCCTCTCTTCTCTCTCTCTCTCTCTCCCTGTTCTCTCTCCCTCGCCCTCACCCTCTTCCCTCTTCCTCTTCCTCTTCCTCTTCCTCTCCCTCTCCTGCTCTTCTCCTCTCCTTCTCTTTCTCTTTCTTCTCCCACCACCCCCTCGCCCTCTCCCGCTCCCCCCGCCTCCCTCTCCCTCTCCCTCCTTCTCTTTCTTCTTCTCGCCTCTCCTTCCCTCTCCCTCTGCTTCATCCTCCTCTCTCTTCTCTCTCCTCATCTCTCCTCTCATCTCCTCTCTCTCTCTCTCTCTCTCTCCCTCTTTCTCCTCTCTCCTTCTCTCTTCTCTCACTCCCTCACTCCCTCATCCCGTCCTTCTCTCTCTTCTCTCTCTCTCTCTCTCTCTCTCCCCCTCCCTCTCCCTCTCCCTCTCCCTCTCCCTCTCCCTCTCCCTCCCTCCCTCCCTCTTCCTCTCTCCCTTTTTTAAAGACTGGACTTTTTCCTTCATCCTCTCTCTCTCTCTCTCTCTCTCTCTCTCTCTCTCTCTCTCTCTCTCTCTCTCTCTCTCTCTCTCTCTCTCTCTCTCTCTCTCTCTCTCTCTTCCTCTCTCTCTCTCTTCCTCTCTCTCTCTCTTCCTCTCTCTCTCTCTTCCTCTCTCTCTCTCTTCCTCTCTCTCTCTTCCTCCCTCTCTTCCTCCCTCTCTTACTCTCCCTCTTCCTCTCTCTCTCTTACTCTCCCTCTCTCCTTCACAGGTTCAGCATCACCCTAAGTTTGTCTGTCTGTCCGTCACTCACTTTCTCTCAACAGTAACCGAAATAACCTTAAGCAAGCCAACAGTTTGGAATGACGTTACTCCGTTAAGAGCTGGACCCCCTCCCCAGGTCCGCAGGATTCTTCTCTTGTAACTGGTCTTCAGGCTTTTTTTCCAGGCTTCTTTCCGCAAGGCTCCCTATCTTGTCAGTTTGACCCCAACAAGCCTTTAAATAGTCGCTGTAGAGTATATTATTTTTTTAGTTTTTGATTAAAGGGGCTGTTTGGTTTATTTGTTTAGGCGACTATGTGCTCCTCGACGCGTAATTTCCATGTTGTCCCTGTACCACATACTATCATCGTTAGCATCGTTTCTTTTTTCTCTCGATTTTCTAGCATACCCATGTGGAGAGGAGAAGGAGAAGGAGAAGGAGAAGTTGTTTTGTGCCATTTTGTTTACTCCCTTTTGGGGGAGTTTTTGACGTTCCATTTTGTTCCTCCCTTTTGCTGATTGTTCTTCCTCTTTTTTTGTCCTCTTATCACAGATCCACAAGCCTGTCCCTTTTCCTCCCTTAATATATACGTATTGCCAACTGGGTCATCTTAGCTTTTTAGTGTCAAAAATACCGGTTGTCCTTATAACCTACATGAAGAGAGTACTTAAACACGCTTCTTGTGTTATTTCTAGAAGCAAAGACATTTAGTTTGATTTCATACTGCCAGAAAATAACAACAAAGAAAACCGAAGGTACAAAATTCAAAATTCAAATAACAAACCTGAAACAAAAGCTACAGACTCAAACGATTCGCCATGCCATGCTGACAAACCATTCAAATATTATACATACATGCTCCAGAATTTTAATCAACATCTCGAAAGTTAAAACCAGTTCACTTAAAACAAAAACAAAGCGAGGCTACATGCGAGCCAATTCTTTCACCAGTTCCCGGCTGTTAGCATAGCCCCGTAACTTGGCAACTAGATGAACGTCTATCAGCTCCATTCATTGTCTTTCTATTGCGTCAGCTATTCGTCAGCCTGAGATTTTAATTATTTTTTTTTATTCTAATCGATACATTGATTTAATCATTATGCAAATTCATCCGTCTTTTTTTCATAATCACTTAGATCAAAGGAAAAGATCTAACATACCTGGATATGTTACTCAATCAAAAATACCCTCACAGAATTAATGCAGTAAGCTTTTCTCCTTCCATCTCGCTGAAAAACCGCTGGAACACTCGCATTCTCCTGTCTCTAGAGTACGAGAAAATGCCACAGTTGTGTGTGTGTATGAACCGGCATTTATTTTACGTCATCCGGAGTACCAGAGTAACCGTTACTGACCTCCAGCTGCCTGACCTCAGACCTTTCGAAGTGACCAGGAAATCTTGGTAACATCTTGCGGTTACCGAACTTGAGCCCACTCTAAATGCTACTGTGAGATTCATCCCTCTTTTATATTTATTCATCCTCGCCTTCTTTACTCACGCTGTACTTGACTCACCGCAGAAATAACCAGCCGCTGAACAGCAATATTCACCACACGTGATGCCTACCTACACCAAGCTGCAATTGATCGATCTTGGTAATGCAGTTCAGTAATAGGTTTTGGCACGACGCCAGCCGGGCTTTGCGAAGCCACCGACCACCACCGACCCCGCCCACAAGAAAACTTCATCTCACTCTCGCCCTAAGCCCTCAAAGCAAGCCACCCAAACACCCAAATTCCTATTCACTTGTCTTAAAAATGCAGCATCCGGGAAACTGTGGGTTAAATGCTGGTTTATCCTAACGTGGCTTGTTTTTGTTTTTTTTTTCTTCCTTCCGTTGTTGGCTTCACTTAATCTGGCTTATCTTCTTTCTTCTGATGCCGTATAAACCCAAGCTGGCTTTTTCAGATGCTGTTTAAACCTAAGCTGGCTTTATTATGATGCGGTTTTACTCTAAACTCGTCTATTCTAATGCTGTTTTAATCTAAACTCGTTTTTTTCTGATGCTGCTTAACCTAATCTATCTAGCTGTAACCCATTTTGTATCTACAATTGCAAGCAACTAAGCGCTTGTGAGTGGATGGTTGCGCGGCTGTTTATGCTTATTTATGTATATAAATAATTCTAGTGGTTCAAAAATAACATTTGGCAATGATATCTGAGGCACGTGAAGCTGTCAAAGCTGAGATGACAACTTCAAGAAGAGCTGAGGATAGGCTTTTCAACGGTTCTTGCATGACAAAGGTGTGTGGGGATTGTGCGTTGCATAGTTTATGATGCAATACCCATTCTCTAAGACACCCGATGTTACTGAACTCTGGGCTAAGACAAATTGGCATGGGTTCAATCTCCCCACCAGGCTTTTCCCCCCCACTTAATTCCTCAAGCAAAGAAATCAGGGAGATGAATTTAGAACATATTAATCTAAGGGGAACAATAGGACAGCGAGAGAGTAACACGCACTAAAAAAAAATAATAATAAATAAATAAATAAATAAATACTAAAATATTGGCTAGAAATTCGCATCTTTGTATTACCGGCATTACTCTCCCACCTGATAGGCCCGATGTCTTTGTTGCGTGGAAGAGGTAGTCACGCAATGGGAATTCCATGGGACACTAATTCCGTAAACAAACAAACAAACAAACAAAAACTTCAAAGCACCTTCCTTATCCAATTACATAAGAAATTCTGGCTTGGTGTGGCACGCGGCGTGTCAGGGTCTCGTCCAAGCCAGTGCCAAGGGGGAAGTAGGTATGTGCTGCATGATGTTTATTGCAAGCCCCTCTTCGCTTTTTCAGTTCAACAAATCTCAGCTGAAAAGCCATGACGTATCATCGACCTTTGCGACGCATAAAATACTAAAGTTATATCAACTACGCATGTGCTACGTCGCTCCTGTTGGCTTCTCCCGTACCACGATCTAAAATACTCACCATATTTTTTTTCCTTCCTCTGTCAAGTGTTTATAATTCAGTTCCTATCTACCCAAGACCAAACCACGACCTATATTCACCACACTGTTTATATACGCCGGTAAAGTTCAATAAACCGATCCCTTAGAGTGCTGTCCAGTCACCACCAGTCGCTCTTTGCTGACATGAAACTATTCGAGGTGTTAGACTAAACAAGATTGAGTCAGGAATAACACAGCTGCCTGCGCTTGTCTTCTCTTCCCTCGCCATCCCCTCTTTCTATGCCTACTCCCCCCTCTTCCCCCCCTCCTCCTCCCTCTTCCCCCTCCCCCCTCCTCCTCCCTCTTCCCCCTCCCCCCTCCTCCTCCCTCTTCCCCCTCCCCCCTCCTCCTCCCTCTTCCCCCTCCCCCCTCCTCCTCCCTCTTCCCCCTCCCCCCCTCCTCCTCCCCCTCCCCCTCCTCCTCCCTCCTCCCCCTCCCCCCTCCTCCTCCCTCTTCCCCCCTTCCGATGGACGTCCTTGAGTCCTGCTTCCTCTACCCCCAGTGGTCCTTCGCCGCTTGTCTTCTCCAGCCATCGATCTCATAGCCGTGCAGAGGGAGGGAGAGAGGGAGGGGGAGGGGGGGACGTAAGGGGGAGGGGGAGGGAGAAGGGTAGAGCAAAATAGGTCAAGCCTCCTCACCCTATGACGCATTTCTTATAAATGTCACATCTTTAAATAGGTAGATTGACGCTCAGTAGTCCACTTAGTCGGAAAATCAAAGTAGCTGCGCACTTCCGCGAGTGTGAAATTAATCAGATTAATAATTAAAAAGAAAGAGTTCTTCGGAAATTAACGCGTTTATTCCTTAATCGGACTAGATCAACAACGCCAACTAACGACGGCAATAAACTAATTAAAGAAGCTACACTTAATATCTACAGGTCAGGAAGATTATGGCCACAGAGAACCTACAGTGTACCTTGGCCGGTAGCGTGATCCCCCCTCCCCCTACCCCCATCCCCCCGCCCCCTTCTGATGTTACTGGTACACACAACCTATACAACCCTCATGAAGCCCCACGAAGGAGCAACATTATAGACGTCTGAATGATCTTTCCTCTGTTTTGTGATGGGATATTAGATATTAGTTCTCCCTAGCCCCCCCCCCCTTTTTTCTGTATATCACTTGTCTTACTCGATCCTCCTCTGTCTGTATTCATGTGTATTTGTTTGTGTTCGCGTAGGGTAGAGTGAAGAGGTGAACGAATGAATGAAAGAGTGAGTGAACTGATGTATAAATGAATGAGAGTGACTCCTTGTGCAGGTAGCACTTTTTTTGCATAATTTCCTCTCGTGCCACCTGTTTTTTTCTCTCTAGAGGGACTAATCTCCAATATAAATCATGTTAGTATTGTCCAGATTACCCACTGTTGGAATTACACGCGGATAACACTTGCCAATCATACCAGTTTCTCTTCCTACCTTTCAGAACCCATGTAAGAACATAGCAACACTTCAACTTTACATGACAATACCAGTTCCATGGCCTTGAAGAGTACAGCCTGAACACGCAAAACCCCAATTGAGCAGATGATCCATAAGCCTGCAATAAAATATCATCACACAAATCTTACATCCTGTTATGCCAGAGAGAGACCAACATTACAGAGACTCGAACTTGCTTTTTTTCCTCAAGATCCGACGACAAGACGACAAAAAACAGGCAAGGGATAGATAAATAAAAAATGGCCAATTTTCCCGGCCCGGTCAAAGACGAGACTAACAATTATGGTTAGATCAAGGTAGAACACTCGCATGACTGACACTCCCCGCGTCCCACCACACAACCTCGCACCACCTAAAAGCACGAGGCTTTTAAGACGTCTCGCATTTCTAGAATCAAAATGCGATTAAAAAAAACTAGAAACAGCAGCTGCGACAGCAAGCGAGCGAGCATCGGAAATTCAGCCTAGTCGAGGGCGTCTGGTACACAGCTGTGCATCCAAGCAATTATGACGCCCATCCCTGCAGCTGATATTCTACTTGTACCTCCAAGAGAATGATTACCTCCTGGCATGATATTCCAAAGACTTCTAAGCTTGTAACAACAGAGGTCTCAAGCTCTCTTCTTCAGCCAGCGCGTGACCAAGACCTTGTGATTTCGGACACCCTTATCAGCTGGTGCACCTTGCTTTTGCAACTAACCCCGCCCTCCCCACGAACCTCACTCCCTAAGCTAGCATGTGTGCACTTGCTTGCCACTCCATGAAGACTAGAGAGATAGTGATAAGCAGGCTACGATGATCACTGTGGCGGTGATGGTGAGTTAGGATAATGAAAATAAAATCGAGGAAAAAAAATACTGACAGAGGGAGAGGAATAGGAAAAGAATGTGAATATAGAGAAGACATCGCGGAGGAGAACAAGGCATGGAAATAATAAATAAATAAAAAAATGAAATTAAATAAGCAGATGTACAAGGAAGGGAAATGAAGGAAGGATGGGGGATAGAAATAAATGTAAATGATAAGAATAAATAAGATAAAAAAAAATAATAATAAAGAAAGAGAAAATAAGAGAAATTAAGAAAATAATGCAAAGCTATGACTAAAAAGAAACAAAAAAGGACGAAAGAAACGCGAAGAAGCAAAACAAAAAATGAATAAAAGGGAGAGACAGAGCAAATAAGGGATAACACCAAGGGAAATAAGGAAACGGGGGAGGGGTGGGGTTCTGGCACAGGCTCCGAGATCTTGGCACTTTATTATGTGCAACGGAAGCCAACTACATATATTTAGACAAGTGTCACATGGCCTAATTGTGTTGTAAAAGAAACTTGGCTAGACAAACTCGTTTATATAATTTTTAAAAAATCTTTTCTCTCTCTCTTTGAGTACAGAAGTCAAAGTGTCAACATTCCAGAGTGAGGGAGAGGTAAAAAGAATTTAATTACGATACTGTAAGGACATTCTCAAGGACATTTATGCATAAAAGCAAATGTACCTCTGCCTTTTATAAATCACACTACCACCTATACATCATCCTTAGTTAATAAAACACCCAAGAAATTTCTTCTGCTTTATCCAAATTCTCGGCAGATTCTCTCCTCTCCTGAATCCTCGAATACCAATGGACGTGGAGCACAATTGGCAGTCTCGCCTAGCTCATAAGGTTGCACATTGTCTCATTCCACCCTTCCTAACACACCAACATTCACCTCATACTTGCTCAGGCTGATGCAAGTCTGGGTAACTTTTCCGCAGTCTGGCATGCAGCCAACTCCGGTCCTTGTGTGATAATACATCAAAGGTTTATTTCTTAAGAATATTGCATATGTATTCCCTGATAGTTCCCACTGGATTTACAGCTGAATACGGATGTTTTCTTCATCTTTCTCTGTTATCTTGTTTATCTTTTGTTTCGTTTCTCTTTAAAAAGCAGATTACAAAAAAAAAATAATAATAATAAATAAAAACAGATATTCGGGAGACACCGTAAGTTGGTTCACTTTAAACAATTCCATAACATTATCTCTTCTACATAACATCCTTGTTACACATCTGAATATTGAAAATATTTTTTTTAAATCGAAAAACAAGCACGAAGCACAAATAGTGTAAAACATCTATCTACATACACGTGTGCATGAACACAACTGTCCTTCAAGCACACTGCCAGACACTTCCTCGAATTCACCACCTCCACTTCTCGATTAATTCCACAATTTAATTGCTTTTGTTTATGTTCATCTTTTGTCTATGTTTCATCTGTGTTCATCCTACATGAAATCATACTTTCCTTTGTAATTTCATTCTCTTATTCTTATCTCGTAATAAATCACGCTGAGTGTAAATTCCTTTTTACTCGTTATCAATACTTTTTCATTTTCTCATGCAACAGCCCAGATAACACAAAAGTACCTTCATTCTTTTTCTTCTTTTTCATCGTCTCTCTCTCTTTCTCTCTCTCTCTCTCTCTCTCTCTCTCTCTCTCTCTCTCTCTCTCTCTCTCTCTCTCTCTCTCTCTCTCTCTCTCTCTCTCTCTCTCTCTCTCTTCTACAATCAGCATCATTAATATTCTACAGGATTCATCAGTTACTTTCATATCGTAAATGTAACCCTCCTGGTTACATCATAACCATGTCCAGTGTTTGAGTCAATGGCCTTTGCAGCAATGGTTTAAAATAAAATCCATCGTTATATTTATTCGATTAAGCAATGCGACTTGGGATTTTATTTTTTTCTAACCATAAGAATCAAAGGAAATCAAGTTAACCTTTCTTCTCTCTCTCTCTCTCTCTCTCTCTCTCTCTCTCTCTCTCTCTCTCTCTCTCTCTCTCTCTCTCTCTCTCTCTCTCTCTCTCTCTCTCTCTCTCTCTCTCTCTCTCTCTCTCTCTCTCCCTGTCTCTCTCTCTCTCAAAATACACCCAAACAAACAAAACTTACTTATATGACATCAAATAACAAGAACAAACACATACATCCATAATCCTCAGAATCAGAAAATAAGTCCTCACGCCCATACACCGCTAACATTCCATCACAGTATTGAAGCCTTCGAAATATTGATCGTCTAGGTGACCTACAGTATAACATTTCGTATGATCTTTCGTTCGCCTATCTTTCTGAAATTATCCCACTAGATGCTCTTACGCATGTACAAAATCACCGGTGTTTATAACCTATTAACTAACTATTAACTAATAAATTTATAGATAAAAAATACTTTTTACACGTTTATCAGTGATATATCATTTAATTTGCCTCCGTTACGATTCAAGGAATCTCAGTCCCCCCAACCCCCCTCAAAATCACCTTTCATATTAACCAACTGACCAGGCCTGACCCCTCTACGTATCAGGTCAAAGCACCTGAACCCTACCTTCATTATCTATGCTACCTGGAGGTGATAATACCTTTCTCATACATGTGATATGATGCCCAATTCAAACACCTTCAATGCCTCGTGCAAATGCTATCCAAAAAATATACTTATCTATGCTCCAACATCACTAAAGCACATTCTCAAGAAAAAATGCTGATACTGTGAGCTACTAACTCTTCGTGTTGCCATGACAACCCTTATTCCCGCGTAACCTATGCTTGTTCTAACGTATTTTTCTTCTAATTGGCATTTCGGTTGCTGCTCGTTCATGTGAAACTATAGTTCAAGGTTAATCGAAAAAATCGATTTATGTTCGTACAGTTATATATCAAATAGAAAAGATATGCAAGTGACAAGTATAGAATTCATTTAACCATTTAAACGGTAACAGCATTCCAATATCTAAAAAAATAAATATATATACTCAGTGCTTTCTACGGTGCAGACCTTATTTAACCTTAGGTTGTAGAGCGTACCCTATAATCATGTTTTCTTTTTTTCTTTTCTTTTTAAGCTGAGCCAGTGCTGAGCAGGTTCCACGTCTTTCGCCTGGAGGTCCTCACAAGAAAGATGTTGAAACTCTCTTGCTGAAATTTACCTGCTTTCAGATACAAATCGGCATGTAAATTTTCAATAATCATTTATCGATCTATAGGGTACTATTTTCTTTCTTAGTATGAACAGCATGCCATTGACATCTTCAAGAATAAGTTACAGATGCTACATATAGTGAGTATGACATTCATAATTGCCTCACTAAATACGCTATTCTCTCTCTCTCTCATTATCGTTCTGAAGTC
>NW_028234424.1:39900965-39903465 GCF_977035675.1 Penaeus japonicus | reverse complement strand
ATTACGCATCTTCTTTCATGATTCAAATAGCAAGTAGCTAATGATTATATTTTCAAAAGATTCTACAAAAAAAAAAAAAATATATATATATATAGCAAAAAATATGTAAAATTGAGTCTTTTATACAAAATTGATATGACAGATTACTCGAGGCTTTGCATGTTAATATACAATTCAGTAAAACTCTTCAACAAACAGCACTGACCTAAACTGAACTTTATTATCTAGACTATAAAAAAAAAATATATATATATATACATATATATCTTTGAATCGCTCTCGTTTTAGCTCTCTGATCATCTCAATGTCGAAAAATAATTATTTCACATTAATACTGATCTAGAGGAATGGATATTTAAACCCCCTTAGCATTACCAATCATGGTCCCTGTCCCCCCCCCCCCCTGTTTTTAAATAAAAAGAAAAAATACGAAATTGAAAGAAGTATAACTGAAATCCTTGTAACTCTTGTATCCGTAAGGGTGATAATTATAGTGATGATAAATATAATTATGATGATAATGATAGTGATGATGATGATTAATAACAATGATATTATTAATGAAAATAAGGATAGTAATGGTGATACTAATAATGCTAGTGATGATGCTAACAATAAAAACAATGTTAATGTGAAAGATAACAATAATAATAATAATAGTAATGATAGCAATGATAATCATAATGACGGCGATGGTAATAATAATAATAATGATAGTAATAATAGTGATAGTATAAGTGATAATTATAATAGTAATGATAACAATAATGATAATAATATTGACAGTAATAGTAAAAACAAATGATAACAACAACAATAATTGTTTTTTTTTTCCACCCGTGACACCAAACTGTCATTTTATTTGTGAGTTAATCCTTATATAATTACCTTGAACATAAAACCTTGGTTGGCTCCAATAGTAATGTTAACTGCCACCATCATACTTATTACCATATTAAAAAAAAAAAGAAAAAAAAAGAAAAAGAATAATAATATATATATATATATATATATATATATATATATATATATTTTTTTTTTTTTTTTTTTTTTTTTTTTAATATATATACGGGGTATAAAAAGTCATGCTACAGTTTCTACATATTTATTTCACTCTATTTCCTAAGCAACGTGTGGCAAAGCCTTTTATCTATGAATCTTTAAGGAAATTTGGTATTAAAGAAAATTCCTTTTTCCTTCGAAAACATCCTATCTATCTCTCTCTCTTTCTTACCATGTCCAGAAACCTATTTCCTTTTATTCTTATTGGTACTCCTTTCGCATTCAATCAGGGCGTCCCATATATCGAGACACGCCCACTTCTTTAGAGAACCTCCCACAGAAAATCGAACGCATTAATTGTTTCTTCTTGTTTTATGTGACTGTTTTTTTTTTTTTTTTTTTTCATGTTACTCTCATGACCTCCTTACCTCTCTCCTTCCTTCTTTCTCTCCCTCACTCTTTCTCCTACTCCCTCTCCCTCTCCCTCCCTCTTTCTCCTTCTCCCTCTCGCCCTCTCCCTCTATATTTCTCCCTATCCCTCTCCCTCCCTCTTCCTCCCTCTACCTCTCTCCCTCCCTCCCCCCCTCACCCTACCTCCCCCTACCTCCCTCCCTCTCCCTCCCTCCTTCTCCCTCCCTCTTTCTCCTTCCCTCCCTCCCTCTCCCTTTCCTTCCCTCCCTCTTCCTCCCTCCCTCCCTCTCCCTCTCCCTCCTTCCCTCCCTCCATCCCTCCCTCCCTCTCCCTCTCCCTCCCTCTTTTTCCTTCTCCCTCCCTCTTTTTCCTTCTCCCTCCCTCCCTCCCCTACCTCTCTCCCTCCTTTCCTCCCTCTCTCTATGACCTGCGCTGTATGTCAACAACAACAACAACAATGATAATCGCAATTGTAATGGATGATAAAAATGATAATGATTTTAATAATTACAATGATAATAGTAATAGTAGTAATAGTAACAATGATAATAAAGAGGATAATGATTATAATGATGATAAGAATGATAAATAGATGATGATAAGAATGAAACAATGATAATGACGATAATGGTAATGATAATAATGAAAACAATATTAATGATGATGATAATAACAACAACAATAGCAATAGCACTGGTGATATTAATGATAATGATGATAACAATAAAGCTAATGATGATGATTATAATGATAATAATAATGGTGATGAAAATTATAATGATAGTAATGAAAAGATAACAATGATGATGATAATAATAATAACAATAATAACAATGATGATAATAATAATAAATAATAATATTAATATTGATAATAATGATGATAATAATCATAATAATGAGACTAATATAATATAATGACACCAAAGCCAATATCAAAAAGTATAATAATAATGTTAACAAAATTATAACATCAGAACAAAATGACAGTGCCACTGATTCTACTACTACCACAACTACAACTAATAATGGTAATAATAATGATAATGATAAGGATCATTGTCATTATTATCATCATTGCCACTCTT
>NW_028234424.1:39888465-39895965 GCF_977035675.1 Penaeus japonicus | reverse complement strand
GAGACAGGTTTGCCTGAAGCCATCCGTGAGTGTGCAAGCGATGGCGAGAGAGAGCGCCGCCTGGACGCCCGTGACAACCATGGTGGCGAGGGCGTACTTCGTGGAGAATGCCACGACGGGGGGGTCGCCTCGCATACGCCACGCGTGCAGGATGCTGCAGTGGAAGAAGGCGAGGCAGGCCGAGAGGACCGCCACCAGGAGGGGCAGGAAGGCCGTGACGTTACAGGGGGCCATATTCTCATTGCCCCAATTCACGTCCGTCTGGGGGTTGTTGTCCACGAAGAGGGGGCAGCGCCTGCGCACGTACTGCCAGTCGATGGTGACCTGAGCCATGGGTATGGTGATCATCATCGACGCGCCGATCACGAGGATGTGGATTGTGATGCTGAGGACCTCCAGGCGGGCGGTGCTGGTCTCCTCCTCCAGGGTCGCGGCGTCGAAGTAGCGGATGTTTCCTTCTTCCTGGCCGTGGCGGGGCTCGTAGCGATGGCCGACGGGCTGCGCGATGTACTTGTCTAGTTCCCGGACGGAGGAGGACTGGCTGCTTCTTCTCCCGTTGTGCCGACCTGGCGATTGGCTCCTGTAGTTTTGCTCTCGAGTGCCTCTGCTCGGCGAGCGCCCCCGACTCCTCCGATTCGGCGACTGACTTCTGTTATTTCGCGCAGCTGCGTTCTGATCTGGAAACTGATTCCGGTCGTATCTTCCTCCTCGATTCGGCGACTGACTCCTATTACCTCGACTCGGGGACTTACCCCGATCATACCTCACGCCGGCGTTCCGACTGGGCGACTGAGCCCGATCATACCGCCCAGGGGACTGACCGCGGTTGCCTCGTCCCCTCGGCTCGCGACCTGGTGACTGACCGCGATTGCTCCGACCGTTGGTGGTTCTCCTGGCTGGCGAAGGACTGCGGTTGTGCGGTCTCGAGTCGCGATGAACTGGCGCCATCCCGAGTCCATCCTGTCTCGTCTTGCGGGCGGGCGATCGGCTGCGTCGGTCGTCCCTGCCTCCACCTCCACCGCGGCGAGACGGCGACTGAGGTGCTGTGAAGGAGACCGAGGGAGTGCTCCTACTCAGGCTCTCGTTAGCAAAGGCGATCCTGTCATCCTGTCGCTGACTTCGACCGAGGATGTTGTCCTGACTGCCGTGGTACTGACGGTAGTTTGAGCGAGTATCCATAGCATCTAAAACTTCTCGACGTTTATTTCGACTCATCTTGGCTTATTCCGCTTCCCTTAGAAAAATCCAGCTGCGTTGTGCATCCAAGCCACCTTAAACAACAAATCACAAGCATTACTTCCATGAGTATGCTTTCGTATAAGTCATGACATGTCATTTTCTATCAAGTGAATCGGAAATGCATATTAGGTAAAGCTGAAGACCTGAAAATAAGCGATTACTTTCGATCTTCAATAGGAATGGGGTTGCTACTCACAGCACGATACTAAGAATGATTCCAACCTCGAAACAGAACAGGAAAAAATGCAAAGCTGCGACGAAGCATTAGTTTTTAAGACATACCTAGAATGGAAAAGATTATCAATAAAATGTCTACAAGGAAACAAACAAAAACAAAAATAAAAACAAAAAAATAACGATGAATCATATACAAAAACAAAACGTAACAAATAACAAAAGACGAAATCCGAACACCTGGAAGACATGACAGAAGCTTCTATTAATAATAATGATAATAATAAGAATAAGAAAACGTAACGAAAGCTTCAAAAACCGCATAAAGTAATTTTAGTGAAAAAACAAAACATAGGAAGAAAAGCTACAGGGAAATCCTCATTCCTGCAATGTGTGTTGACAAGTTGCAAAGGAAAACCGTGATGCGATCAAGACAAAGAAAGTAGAATGATAGATAAAGGGAAAAAAACGTAGAAATAACAATGATAAAAAAAAAAAAAAAATACAAAAAAGCCATAAAAGATAACAAGATTTTTTTTTTTCTCAGAAACCAAAAGATGATAAAAAAATATATCAGTAAAAAGACTAAGAAATAAATAATTTAAAATAAAATAAGAAATAGACAAAAAAAAGAGAAAATCATTGTGTAAATAGAAAAGGAAAATGACGCAAAAATAATCAAGGCATCATGGCCAGATTGCAATTTCTTCAATAAAGCAAAGTCAATAATTTCTTCAAACAAAGCAACTATTTCAAGAAAACCTCGACCCCAAAGAATAAGACAAGAACATGAAAAGGAAGAAGCAACTAATAAACAAAGACAAGAAAATAAAAGAAGCTAAACATTTAGTTAGCCAATGACGAAGAGAGAGAGAGAGAGAGGGAGAGAGAGAGAGAGAGAGAGAGAGAGAGAGAGAGAGAGAGAATAGAGAGAGAGAGAGAGAGAGAGAGAGAGAGAGAGAGAAAAGGACATGTAAATCACTAACATATTTACATCACTATTAACACAATGATGATGATTAATGATAGTAATAATAACAATAACAATAAACAACACTAACAGCAACATGCATGTGCTATGATAATAGTACTTGTAATAAGAATAATAACAATACAAATGATAATGATAATGATAATTAGTGATAATGACGATGAGGGTTCTACTAATGATAATGGATGATGATAATAATGATCATCATATTGCTAACCACAACGATAACATTGATGATGATTATAATGATAACAATAACGGTTGGAATGATATCAATAACGATAAAAGAAATGACATTTATTATAATGATGATGATGGTGATGTTGATAATGATAATAATGAAAATAATAGCAATGATATTGATGATGATGATAATGATAATGATGATGATAATGATAATAATGATAATAATAATAATAATAATAATGATAACAGTATCAGTAATAATGACAATAATAATAATAACAATAATAATAATGATAAAATTATAACAATGATAAAATTATAATAATTATAACAACAATAAAATAATAACGATAATGAAAATAATAAAAATGATAAAAATAATAATGACAATATAAATAATAATGATAGTAATAACAATATTCATAATGATAAGAACAATAATGATAAGTGTAATAAATACAAAGATAATAATTGTGATAAAGATAACAATAAAAATAATAATAATGGAAATGAATATGATAATGGTAATAATAGTAATTATAGTAATGATAATAACAAAAATAATCATGAAAATAACATCAATAACAATAATGATAGTAATGATGAAAAAATTATAATGATAACTATGAAAGTGATAATAATAATGGTAATGATAAGATGATAATGATGATAAGAATAATTATTATAATGAAAATGATAATAATGATAATGATAATGATGATGATAATAATAATAATGATGATGATGATAATAATAATAATAATTACTATAATAATAATAATGATGATAATAATGATAATCATGATTATCATTATTATTATAATAACAATAACAATAATAATAATTACAACAATAATAATAATAATAATAACAATAACAATGATAATAATTGTAATGATAATGATAATGATAAAAACAATGATGATGACAATAACAACAAGAACGATAATAAAAATAACAACACAGAAATTGAAGACAATGATAATGAAAATAGCAAGAGTAAGAAATCATAATAAAATTAATTATGCTAAATGACAATAAGGTTGGTAACAGGATAATAGTAACAATGATGAAGATAAGAATGATGTGACAGAAGAATGATATGACAGGAAAAGTATGGTTTCCATCCAAAGAACAAATAAATTTCGCTAACAAACAAGAAATACACTTTGTAATAGGTCATATAGGCAAAGGGGATCCCACATGAATATTCGTCATTAGAAAAATATATTCGTTATGTTTACTTAATTAGAATGAAAGCATGGGAATTGCATGCAAATATTGGATGATTCAGACAACGAGAGTCACAAACAGAAGCAATGGTATTCAAATAAGCTATACTCACGGTACAGGCAGGTGTTACGATAAATACCCACACGGTACAAGCAGTGTTACGATTTATACCCACACGGTACAAGCAGTGTTACGATTTATACCCACACGGTACAAGCAGTGTTACGATAAATACCCACACGGTACAAGCAGTGTTACGATTTATACCCACACGGTACAAGCAGTGTTACGATTTATACCCACACGGTACAGGTAGGTGTTACGATTTATACCCACACGGTACAGGTAGGTGTTACGATTTATACTAACACGGTACAGGCAAGTGTTACGATTTATACCCACACGGTACAGGTAGGTGTTACGATTTATACTAACACGGTACAGGCAAGTGTTACGATTTATACCCACACGGTACAGGTAGGTGTTACGATTTATACTAACACGGTGCAGGCAAGTGTTACGATTTATACCCACACGGTACAGGTAGGTGTTACGATTTATACTAACACGGTGCAGGCAAGTGTTACGATTTATACCCACACGGTACAGGTAGGTGTTACGATTTATACTAACACGGTACAGGCAAGTGTTACGATTTATACCCACACGGTACAGGTAGGTGTTACGATTTATACTAACACGGTACAGGCAAGTGTTACGATTTATACCCACACGGTACAGGTAGGTGTTACGATTTATACTAACACGGTACAGGCAAGTGTTACGATTTATACCCACACGGTACAGGTAGGTGTTACGATTTATACTAACACGGTACAGGCAAGTGTTACGATTTATACCCACACGGTACAGGTAGGTGTTACGATTTATACTAACACGGTGCAGGCAAGTGTTACGATTTATACCCACACGGTACAGGTAGGTGTTACGATTTATACTAACACGGTGCAGGCAAGTGTTACGATTTATACCCACACGGTACAGGTAGGTGTTACGATTTATACTAACACGGTGCAGGCAAGTGTTACGATTTATACCCACACGGTACAGGTAGGTGTTACGATTTATACTAACACGGTACAGGCAAGTGTTACGATTTATACCCACACGGTACAGGTAGGTGTTACGATTTATACCCACACGGTACAGGCAAGTGTTACGAGCTACACTCAAACGGTACACGCAGTGTTACGAACCTGCATCTGAAATGTGTCACACAACTTATACCTCCAGGTAAACTGCGACCCACCTCGCTGAATAAACTGACTCACTGACTCGTCACGATAACACAGGCGCGCTTCCTAAAAATACGACCTCCTCGCCATAACATTTCGTAACATTATTTCGTGACTAAGAATAAAAAAAAAAATACTTCGTTCTGAGATTTTGGATTTGGAAATACGATTCACTGATTTGTCTTATAGGTTGCTGATAGATAGAAGATATGGTTGATGTTGTGTGAATGTAGTACAGGTTTTGAATAATGGTCACCTTCGATAGCTAACTGATTGCTAATCTTATCAGATAACATTGTATCCGCGTTCCAGTCGTGTTATCTTTTTGAATATTATCTCGTCACTGCGTATGTTGCTTTTATTTCAATAACCGACTTCCTTCATGCTTCTTTTCCTTTCTTATTTGTATTCATCTTATTCTTTATCTCTTGTTTTGGCAAATCTAGAAAATTAGTGGTTTATAAAGACCTTGTCTGGCAGAAATAGGAGAAGGAGGGGGGGGGGAGAAGGCCAAAAAAGTGATGGTGATGATAAGGACATTGGTCATAAATATAATGATAATGATCACAATAATACCAGTAATGATAATACTAACAGTGGTGATGATAATGATAACAATAATGACAACATTAATAGTAATAATGATGATAATAAAAATAATAGATTAACAATGATAATGACAAGGATGATAATTATAATGATAATAATTATGATGATAATAATAGCCACAATGATAAAAATAATCATGACAATAACAGCAATAACCAAACAACAATAATAATTGTGATAATAGCAAGAATAATGACAGTAATGATGATAATGATAACAACAACAATGGCAATAATGATAGTGATAAAAATAATTGCAATGAAAAGAATGATGATGATAGTAACAATGATAACGATGATAACAATGATAATAACAGTAATAACAATATGGTAATGATAATGATAACAACAATGATAATAGTAATAATAACAATAATGATGGTAACAATAATCACAATAATAGTAATAATGCAAATGATAATAATAATAGTAACGATGTTAATAATAACAGTGATAATAATGATGATGATAATAATGATAATGATGATAATGATAATGATAGCAATGATGATGCTAGTAATTGTAATAGTTATAGTAATATTGATAATAACAACTATAATGATACTGATAATGACAATAATCGTAATAATGCTAATAACAGTTATGATAAAAAATTCACATCAATGATTCAATAGATTTAATCATGATGAAAACAATAATACTAACAACAACAATGATAATGATGATAATAATGACAATGACGATCATATCAATAAAGAATGATAATTAAGTTAATCATAATAATAACAATGATAATGATAACAGCAATGATGATGAAACATGGATAATGATAGTAATAATAATAATTATGATGATGATAATGATCCTAATATTAACAATGATGATAAAAAATAACGACAATAATGGTAATAGTAATAAACTGTAATAAATATGTCTGTCTACTATAGAATGAAAATGTTAAAGATACGGAAAATTTACCATGTTTGAGAAATCCAACGTAAGAAAGAAGTTACCCCTTTATATTTTTGTTTTCTATGAACACAAGGAAAGGCTTTAGTTTTCTTTGAAGACCATATTACGGATAAACTAATTTAGATCTCCATAATTTGATAATCAAAATTTATGAACGGTCTGAAACCGATTTTGATGGAATTTGTTTTAGGCAATTTTACATACTAAACGTGCCTTTTGACTTATGTATGATGATGGTATGATTATGGTGGTGACGCTAATGTTGCAGTAGGAAATAGTGTTATAAATCAGCTCGCTTTTATCAGACTTTGAGAAAGGTTTTCACCGCGCATGCTCGTGTAAATAGCTCAGGTCGGATGGTATACCATTTATTATAAGTTTAAATAATTCGGAATGATGGTGAAAACGTTTGTTTTATCTAGTTTATCGGTGAATGGATGAATTTAGGTGTTTTCTATTATTGTTCTTTTTACAATCACACTAAGAGTAAGAGTTCTATTTGGTGACTAACGATGGGAATCACTATTCTAATTAAAATAATCATATAAATACAAATAATCGCCAAAATAGGTTTAATCCAAAATAACAAACATTACAGTTTATTCATCTCTCTACTATCATCAACAGGAGAAAAAAAAGCCTTGAAAAGCGCCCATCCACGGTCTCTGCCTACAAACTGCCAACCTCCCAATCCAAAGTAACAGCAGTGTAAGATGTAGAAGCAGAATGAGAATAGGAATTTGAACCCAACTCTGCAATGTGCCCCTGTTACCTTGGCCGGTTTGTGTTGTGACGCTGGCAGCCATAAGCACGTCAGTGAAAGACAACACAGACCATGGTATTGGATATCAATAATTATTTCTCTCCTTTATTTATATTA